>NW_023603016.1:0-9045 GCF_014898055.3 Talpa occidentalis
CAAAAAATGACAGAGGGAATATGACCTACAGATATTACTTTGCATGCTGTATGCATTTACACACGGTAATGAAGCTCTAATATCAGCAGGAAAGAGGAAAGTGACAATGAACATTAACGCTGAACTTCTGCATTCTCTCTCAATGGAGCATGAAATAAGGCATGCCATCATGTCAGCCTATGCTGGGAAGGATTTGCTTAGGTTCTAGTTCTTTCAGTGCAGTGAATCTACTTCATGGGAGACAGATTCTCTTACATTTTGATGCTCACACCTCATCACTTCTTTCCCAATTCAGCCCTTTGCCTTTATAGATGTACTGCAATACTAAATTACTACCTTGTCAGGAATATAGATAAGTTTTTTAAGTTTCTCATATGGTTGTGAAGTTTTATGAAAGGCAGATTATTATAGCACCACAAAATATCATTTCATAACAGGGAAAAGATATTAAGTCATGGTAGATATGCATTTTCATCAACACTGTCTTTATCTACCCACACCGTATTAATAATAAGTATTACTATATTAATATTAGTCCAAAATTCAGCATCACTTTATAGTTACCAGTAACTAGAAATCACTAACAATAGTCATTTCAAGAATACCTGGTAAAATGTTACTATATCAGGTTAAGATATCTAAACTTTCTGGGCCTCGTAACACTTCTTTTTAAAGTAAAGGGGTAAGTTTGCATAATTTCAAAGCTACATTCCAGGACTTATACTTTAAAACAACTTATTTTTATAAGCTTTTTGTCATTATTTTGCAAAATCATCTAGCACCTAACAGGTTTATTTTTATATTTAACAAAAGAGAAAGTATTATTTCATTTTTTTTCTATTTTTGTTTGCTAATATCATCTACTGCAAAAAATAAGTTCTGTTAAAACAAAATTATTACTATAAAGAAACAATGTTTGAAGTTAAAGCAATAAAGGAATCCAACTTATTATCTGTCATTTAAGCTGACTAAATTGTTATTTCTCTTCTACAGGTCTTTAAGGAACACATTTAATACATAGTTTAAATTAAGGTTATATGAAAAATCCCATCAGGTTGGAATGTAGTTTAATATGAAAGATCAAGAAAATAAGAGAGAAGAGTCTAACTAAAGCCATAGAGTTTGAAATGGATGCAATTATTGGGGCTCAGGAGGATAATTTTCATACCCCTCTGTATTCTTCCTGCAGGTCTAGCAAACAAATTAACATCAAACAGGTTAACTGGAAAAAGAAAACAAATGTAACTACATACATGGGGTGAATTTATATGGCTGTAAATTCTAGAGTGAATGGGATGGACCAAGAGTTTTTATTCTTGAGATAATTAATGATGTAGGAGATCTAGGGCATCGAGAACTAGAAAGGGCCACAAACGACAAAATCAGATCCTCTGTAAGTAGATGTTTGCTACATAGATAAATTTCTAAGATGCGAAAAAATTATTTCTGAAGACAACCTTAGGTTGTCTAGGTCAGTTGACCTTCTCCATATGCCATATAGACACATATTGGGAAAAGCCTGCATTGCATCTTTGAAAAAACCTTGTCTGAACATTTTGGGGAAACCTATCCTTTAGTGTGTTCATACAGTAATGGTTCTCACATATATAGACTTTAGTAACTAAAATTTTGCTTCTTTAAATGTTGAAACCTCACAATGTTAAACAAGGTGTCCTAAGGGAAGAAAAAAATTCCATGATCAAGTGAACTTAGGAATATCCCTTACTATATTTCTGTGTCAGAGGTGTATGATGCAGTTTAGTGAAATGTCTAAAAAGTTCAGAAAGGAAAATAAGTTTCTAAAGAAACTTACATGATTTGACTAAATAATATGGTTTGCATTGAGAACCAGATTGTATTGTTGACTTTGTGAAATTCCATTTCTTACTAAAACAAGTAAAACTACTGGTGTTAATAGATTCATCTCTAAGTAAAAAACTTATAACAAGTCATCAGTAAAATAATGAATTATTGAATTGTATTTAAGCAAGGCTATTTGATATATTTTCTTAGAAAATGTAAGCATACATTATGTTAAGACATAAATTCCATAGGTGGAAAATACCAGGTCTTCATTAAATTAAAAACCAATGGTATTTTTTAAATTGCCATTTTATTGTCTTAGCACCAAAAAGTAAAATCTACAAAAATTTAATTTTAACCCCATTTCTAGATATAAGTTGACAGCAGTTGAGATGGACATTGATTTAGAACTGGCATGTAGTATTTTAAGAAACTAATTGAGTGGTGAATTCATTTATATATATTTATATATTTCTGAAAAATTACATTTTCAGGATGTTGTCTGTTTGCTTGCCTTTCAACCATGCCACAACGTGAAGTATAAAAGAGTCAGAAAATTCTGTTTCTCTTGATTCTGCTTTTTAAATTTTATTTTATTTTGAGATTTAATATGTACTCCTATATATATATATATATATATATATAGAGAGAGAGAGAGAGAGAGAGAGAGGGAGAGAGACAACATACATATATATATGTGGAAATATAGCAGACATCTTTTTTAGGACATCTGGTTTGTCATATGAATCACCTTCTTTTCTTCATGTGACTCTCCCAGTATCTCTCCTGACACCCAGCTCCAAAATGTATATTTCTAGACAGTGACCTGAATGTGCATATTCTTGAACATTCTTAATTTTACCTTGACTATTTGGTTGAAGTTAAAAATGCACTATTCTTGGGGGTTGGGGTGGTGGGAAGCAAACATTGTTTAAAAATGAACAATGATGTAAAAAATATATTAAAAAATGCACTATTCCAGATTTTTATTAAGTAGATAGTTCCTTTTGAATAAAATAGAAATAATTCCTATTCACATTATGCTTGGTTTCAGAATTGGTTAAAATCTTTAAGGTTTTTAAAATTTGCATTTAAATAAAAAGTGAAAGACTTCGAACTGTGCATCTCCAAGTATCTAGATCTCAGATATTAGCTAAGTAAATTATGCTTCACTGTAAGAGTTATAATTTAATAGCTAATGTGAATTCCTAACCTGTGTGTGGCTATACATTATTCAGATGGTAAGGGAGAGATGCTGTCCAAATAGCATGTCTTGAATGAAAAAAAATTAACTCAGCTTTTACAGTCTTTGTTTTTCAATCAACACATAGTCACACCACAGCTGGGAATCAAAGGGGCCTACTCATTTCAGGTAGCCCTTTGCCCTTTATACTTTCAGACAAAAACATATTGACCAGAAACCAAGATGCTCATAGACATTTGACCTTTAAAAGAGAATGATTCCTTGTAAGAACCAGATGAAAAAAAAACTTATGATCTGTTTTCTTTCAAGAAAACAGCTGGGTTCAGAGAAATGATTTTCTGTATGTCAAACATCATTTGGTACCCATTTTGGACTTGTGAAGTATCACAATATTTTGTTATAAGGGTTTTTGGATAATTAAATAAAACACAACATTAACTAGTTATTTTTTTAAGAAAACACTTACAGGAGTTGGATTAACTGTAGGTTGTAAAACAGTCTTTCCTCTGATTATCCATTTAAGTAGGAATGCCCCTATTTTTCAATTGCAAAATTAGGAAACTGTGATCAAAACTCAATGAATGGACCTGATGAAACATTAATAAATTTTTAAATATATTTATTTTCAAGATCCTAATATTTGTGATATGTCTTTAACTAAAAAAAAAAAATGTTTACTTTTATTGAATGGTTACCTGTCACTGAACATGGTGTATGAAAATGTGCTTCTTAACTAAATATCAGTGCCTACCATCACAGTGCAATTTGGGGAATATATAACTAGGACTGTCTTGTTAAGTGTATTGGAGCACTATACTTAGGAATACCAATTAAAGTGTGTCTGCATAAATCACAGTAATGCAAGTCAAAAGCTGTGTGTGTCCATATACGTGATAGCAAAAAAAGAAACAAACAGGCCCGGAATGGAGTCTTTCATAGGGACCCTACCAAGACTTAATACCTAACCTAATCTCAGTTTCCCTGAAGTGGAATTTTAAAACAATCCACCTGGAAATTTCTGGAATTCACCAGAGGGGTAATCTGCATGATGAAATGCCAGTCTTCCACTGAGGGAAAGTGGCTTGTCAGAAATAATATCCTTTCCTTTGCTAATGACCTTGTTTCACTCTTTCTGACTATAAAAACTTTCATTTGATACAATCCCTTACAGAATCTTTCTACTTGCTAGATGAAAAGCTATTTCAAATTTATGAATTTTATTTTTAATGATATTTACAGGCAGATAATATAACTTTTTTAAAGAAAAAATGTAGGGAATCGTCCTTAGCATATAATTGAATCTTCATATTTATAGCTAAAAGAAAGCCTATAGTATCTGTAAGTGGCTATATAATTTATTGTCCAAATGAGGACATTTTTTTAAATGGAAGCATGATTAATGACTACTTAGGAATATCAGTTATACACCAGCACTGACACAAGCAAATAGGGAACCTGTAGCCACCTTGGTTAGCAATGTCATGATCATTCTTAATAGCTAAATGATTGTGCATGAAAACTTCTGAAATATTGTGTATTTAAACATGAAAAGGCCTTTCACCATCTAGTCATTGTTTCTTTATGACAAACAACATTAAACACATTATTATAATACTTCCTATTCATTCAGAACATAAATGAATAAGTTAATTTTCTATTCACGTGGGTCTAGAATTTAAGGATGATGAGCTTTATGGAAATATTAATTAGAGTATTTAAATGACTTCATAGGAGACTTTTTAGATTTATTGTATAAATAGAACCTTGAAAATAGAAATTATTATAAATGATAAAGCTCCTAAATGATTGCTATTTTATTAAAATGTGATATAAATGAGGAAAATACAATAAAATAAGTTACTACAGAGATAGGAAAAATCCAAGTCAATTTACTGCAATGTTTCATTAATTTGCTGCTGTCCAGAAATCAACTGAAGTTGAGCCTAAAACAAAGCTGCTTTCCTTAGCAGTCATCTTTGAGTCATACTGCTAAGTGCTTTTTTTTTTTCTAAATAACTTTTTTTCTCTATAAATAAGACTATGAAGGCAACAAAGATTGTAAAGTAGTCAAACACAAGACTTCAAAAAAATTAAACTGCTTCTGAAGTTTGGAATCTTAGTCAAAGTAAAAAGGTACAACTGAAAAAAAAATAAACAAGTCACATTAGTCTATACCTATATTTTATGTCTTGGTATATTTCCACTCCCTAAAGATTCCCAGTGCCTCTTTGTAATAGATTCCTCCCATTCACCACAAAACTTCTGTCATTTAGACAAACACTAATCTGCTTTCTGTCAAAAGAGATTCATTTTAATTTCTTATTATTTATATAAATAGAATCATACAATATGTCTGATTTTCTCAGTATAATTATTTGGGATTTATTCATGTTGATGTGTATCAGTAATCATTCCTTTTTATTATTACGATTTCTCTGTATGCATATTTTATAATTTGTTTATCCATTCAAATAATTAATTGTAATTATTGGTAGAGAAGTCTGTCTTATCATATGCTGCCCATTTCTTTTGGGTAAATACCAAAGAGTTGAATGTGGTATCATATTTTAGGGACAGACTTAACATTTAAAAAAAATTATTAACTTTTGAAAAAGGGCTGTACTGTTTTACATTTCTATCAGTAGTATATGAGAATCCTAATATCTCCACATCCTCACCTCATTATTAAATGTTCATAAACATTATTTTAGGTTCCTGGGAAGAAAAATTTGCCGATTTTCAAATTTAGTCATTCTGTTTCTGGTCTAGTTTATGGCATTCTCTTTATTTTAAATTTGTGCCTTTTTTCTGCTGAATAATTTCCACTGATTTTTTATACTCAATCTGTGACCATCACAAAATGTATTTCACCTCCTTCTTTGTACATTTGTTCTTAATATTCTGAAATCTCAATACCATAGAGGCATTCTTATTTCTTATAGTTTAATCTCTCCTTAGATTAGGTGTTTCTTGCAGGCAGAATCATGTATTATCCCTTTCAATTTCCTCAAAGCTTGACACATATTAAGAGCTCAATATATTTTTGGATTGTTAAGTTAAATAATAAGCAATTTTATAATTCTGTTCTTGTTGATTATCTGAAAAAAAAAAAAACATTTCTTAGTAAATGTAGACACATGGAATTGCAGTGATTACGTTTTAGACTTGAGCCATTCAGAGTGCAATTAACAAATAAAGCAAGATATCAAGATACTTCTGAGAACATGATTTGATTTAAAATTTAATCACTGCTCACTCATGACTACCATTGGAGTTTAACTTATTAGATACCATCTGCTGTCTACACATCTAGGGAATATTTTTAAGGAATATCATTCTAGAGGAAATGATAATCTTGTGCCAACTTGTTTATCACTTATCTAATTGGTGGCATTTAAACCTTGTAACAACAAAAATTATAGTAGAGTGCATAGACAATAAATGATAAGAATACAATGAAAATGTAAATTAATTTTTTTTGACAGATTCATTACTTCTAGTACCATAATGAGCTATGTAAATGTGAGGCTAGGTTATAAGAAAATAAAGGAGTGATTCAGAAGGCAAACTTTAAGATAAAGGCTAGTTTGAGTGTTGGTTATACCTTTTTTTTTAAGATTTATTTATTTATATAAGAACTGGGGTGCAGGCCAGATGCGCAGGAGGGTGAGAGGATTCACCAGAGACAGGGCAGGGAACAGAACAGACAGAATGACTGAAATACACTGCTGAGGGCAGCAGCAGGCTAGACAGGAGAGATCTGCTGGGCCATGTGGGACCTGCGCAGGCCGGCCAGGATCTTATCGGTGCTACAGAGGCTGCAGACAGCTTCACAGTGCTGCGCTCTACTGCCTGCGCCACCAGAGGAGACCCAGAATGTTGGTTATACCTTTAAATACTTTTGTGACCTTAGACAATTGGGAAGACATTTTAACTTTACTTCTCCCAGCTTAATCAGTGAATAATAATATCAAGTTTATACAATGTAGTGGCAAGTTTATATATATATATATATATATATATATGTTTATTTTGTTCATAGTATATCAAATTTGGATAAGATGGTCATTTAGGACTAAAAGGTCAAGAACATACCACCTCAAAATTGCTGAAAGGATTATTTTGAGCTGGAAGCAGGTGAAGGAAGACTTCTCTGTTCTTCCCTTTTCTGGTGTAAAAGATATAAATTCCTCTTTGTGAAAGAAGCACATTTTATTTCTCCTAAAAATACCCACCTCTCTTGTACCAGGGAGAGGAGAATAGCATATCACTGGAGACAGAGTTAGAATCAAGATAAATCTGCATGAACAGATTTTACTAAAATGACACATATCATCCATTAGTTTCCCCAGTATATTTCCTTGGCGCTTCACCACAGTTTATCATCTATTGAAACCACAAACACCTTTTCCTTTATTGAAATGGCAGACAAATCCAGTAGGCTAACCACTTTTTTTGAGTTTCATTTCTGCGTGAACTCCTGTGCCTGTAAGTATAAGCAGTTATATTTTTTTTTCTCCTACATCCTGCCTTTCATTTGCTTAATTTGCATACTCGCAGGAGGTGATGCCAAGGAGGCAGAATCTTAATCGTAGGCATTTGTGCTTTAATAATGGGTATCTCTACTAAGAATAAGATGTTTTTCAAAAATTGTTTAGAAAAAAAAGTTAAGGAAAAAATGAATTGACAAAAAGTTTTTCTTTCAGAGATAAGAGGTCGCAAATGTTGTAATTACTAAGCTATTCATCTGTGCATTTTCTATGAATTTTAGCCATTTGATAGGTTTGTACTCAATAAATATATTAATATTTGCAATGCCTCTGTGTTCTCTTTTAAGTGCTAATTCTTTTTAAGTAGTTGTATTAGTGTCTTAAGACTGTCATAATAAATTATCACAAACTTGGCAGTGTAGGACATCAGATATTTATCTTCTCATAATTCTGGATGTTGCATCCTAAAGGCTCTAGGGAAGATTCTATTCCTTGTCTTTTGCCAAGACATTCCTTGGCTTCTGGTTTCCAAATTCCCATCTCTGGCTCCCTCTTTACATGGCCATCTCCTGCTCTCTGTGTGTGTCTTCATATGTCTCTTATAAGGATATTTACAGTTAGTGGATAATCCAAGATAGTTTCATCTCAAGATCATTAAATTGCATTTGCAAAACCTTTTTACAAATAAGATTGCATTCACAGTTTCTGGGAATTAGAACATAGATATAACTTTTTTTAATGATTATGCATACAAGAGCTGGGGTACAGGCCAGAGGTGCAGGGGAAGTGAAAGGATTCACCAGAGACAGAGTAGGAAGCAGAACAGGCAGATTAACTGAAATACACTGCTGAGGGGAGTAGCAGGAGAGACAGGAGAGGTCTGCAGTGCCATGTGGGTCAGCTCCCTGGCTGCTGATCGATCTTGTGTTGCTTAGCTGTTTCATAGTGCTGATGCTTAACCCCTTACGCCACCAGGGAGGCTCTTGGATATAACTTTGTATTGGTATTTGGGGGTTATCAACCATCCCAGTGTTCCAGTAATGAATCACTCAACTTGTTATCAAGTAGTTTTTTTTAAATTGGGCTCTAGACATCTTGATTTTTCAAATATATTTTTGTTCTTTCTTTTAATTTCCATCTTGATCATTTCTGAAAACAGACATTGAATCCTTGAATGCATTACAAGAGAACTATTACATACGACTTCTGGTTGCTGTTTGCTGAGCACATCCAATAAGTCAAGGTGCTTTTCGCTTCATTTGCATTGTCCTGAGAGAGGCACCCATTGGGGTTTTTTCTGCATTTATGTTGGATGTGCACCATGCGCTAGTTTTTCTCTTGTGCTGATTCAGACACTGCTGTTTCTTTGTAATTTGTTCTGCATATTGTTGTGTGGTTTATTTGTAGCTGCATCTTGCTATGAAATACATTTTTTATCTCATTAGAAAAAAATCAATTATACTTTTTAGGTGGAGTCCTTATGTTTTCCATGGCTTTATTCTGTGCTGGAGTCTGTTTCCCAGGTGCTATTTATCACCCACCTATAAC
>NW_023603017.1:0-9039 GCF_014898055.3 Talpa occidentalis
TACAAATAATTTTAAGACACTACTATGAACATCTTGGTGCCAATAAATTAGATAATCTAGTAGAAATGGACAAATTCTTAGAAGCATAGAACCATCCAAGACTGAGTCAGGAAGAATAGAAAACCTGAATAAACCAATTAGAAACAATGAAATTAAAACAATAATGAGTAGTCCTCTAAACAAAGCCAGGACCAGATGGTTTCACTGATGAGTTCTACCAACTATCAAAGGCAAACTAATTCCTATCCTACTCACATTCTTTCAAAAAAAAATTAAGAAGTAATGCTCCAAACATATTTTATGAGGAAAACATTACTCTGATACCAAAGACAGATAGGAAAATCACACAAAAAAAAAAACTTCAGGCCAATATTCCTAATGACACAATAAAATCTTAGCAAACTGAATTCAACAATACATTAAAAGGTCATACATTATATAGCAAAGTGGGATTTATTCCAAGGATGCAAGGATGGTTCAACATCTGTAAAAAAAAAAAAAAAAATCAATATAATTCACCATATCAACAAAGGAAAAATAAAAGTTATATGGTCATTATCAATATAGGTAGAGAAAGTATTTGGCAATATTCAATATCATTTTATAACTAAAAAAAAAAAAACTCTTAAAATGGTGACATAAGAATTACCTAAGCAATATATGACAAACCTATAGTGAACATCATAATCAATGGTGAAAAAAAATGAAACCTTTTCCACTAGATCTAAGATCAGGTGCCTAACAAGGATGTCTTTTTCATCACCACTATTCAACATAGTATTAGAAGTCCTAACTCAATCAATTAGGTAAGAGAAAGATATAAAAAGAAATCCCAATCTAGGAAAAGAAATAAAACTATCACTTTTTGCAGATAACATGATAATATATACAGAAAACCCCAAACAAGAAGTCACTACAGTAATTGACAGGCTACAAGTAAATACACAATTCTTGGTTGTCTTCACAAGCAATGAACTAGAAAAAAAGAAATCAAGAAAAAAAATCCCACTAATAATGACATCAAAAAATTAAGTATCTAGGAGGGCCTCCCTGATGGAGCAAGGGGTTGTCTCAGCACTATGAAGTTATCCACAGCCACTGCAGCATGAGTTCAATCCTCAGTCAGGGAGCTGACCCACATGGTGTAACAGACCTCTCCTCGTTCACCCACACTCCCCCTCAGCAGTGTATTTTAGTCAGTCCGCCTGTTCTATTCCCCACTCTGTCTCTGGTGAATCCTCTTAACCCCCACTGCACCTCTGGCCTGTACCCCAGTTCTTATATGCATGCATAATAAATAAATCTTTTAAAAAATTAAATATCTAGGAAAAACTTAAAGAGGAAAAGATCAATCCAATGAAAACTATAAGATACTGTTAAAACATATAGAAAATGATACAAAGAAGTCAAAAAATACTCCCTACTCATAGATAAGAATTAAAATGTTAAAATGGCCATCTTACCCCAAGCAATATACAGATTTAATTCATTCTTTATCAAAGCTTCAATGGTATTCTTCAAAGAAATAGAGGAAGCATTATTGAAATTTACATGGAATTAGAAAGAGACTCTGAGTAACCTAAGCATTCTTAAAAAAAAAAAAAAAAAAAGAATACAGGTATCACACTCCTACACTTCAAACTATACAATACTATAGGAATCAAAACATTGTGATGCTAGAGTAAAAATAGACAAACAGTTCAATGAAATAGAATTGAAAGACACAAAATAAACCTATACTTATACAGTCAGTTAATTTATGACAAAGTAGCCGAAAGTATACAATGGAGAAATAAAAATCTCTTTAACAAATAGTTTTGGGAAATATTTTTTATGTAAAAAACTGTTTTCATGTGACTAGTCACATGCAAAAGAATGAAAGTAGATCACTTTCTCACACCATGCACAAACATTAACGCAAAATGGATTGAAGACATGCATGTAAGACCAGAAATTACAAAATACATAGAATAAAACATAGGCAAATCATTCTGCTTCAGTGGCTTCAACAATGTCTTCAGGGCCTTGACTTCAATAGCAAAGGAAACAAAAATGAAATAACAAATGGGAGTATATCAAAAGAAATTAAAACCAAGAGCAAAAGAAACTATCACCAATAAGAAAAGACACCCTACCAAATGGGAAGAAATACTTGCACATCATACTTAGACAAATGGCTAATACCCAAGATATATAAAGAACTCACATAACTCAATGAAAAGAAAATAAATAACCCAATCAAAAATGGGCAGACCTAAATACTTTTCTAAATAAGACATACAGAAGACCATGAGGTACATGAAAAATGCTCATCATCACTTATCATCAGGGAAATGAAAATCAAAACCACAAGGAGATACACCTGTGAGTATGACCAATATCAAAAAGTCCAGAAACAATAAGTATTGGCAAGGATGTAAAGAACTAAAAATCCTCATATACCTTTGGTGGGTATAGACTGGTGCAGCCCCTATGGAAATAGTATGGAGGTTTTTCAAAACATTAAAAAATAGATCTACCAAATGATCTATCCATAGAATACTACTCAGTTATATTTAAAAAATGAAATCTTGCCATTTGTGACAACAAGAATGGACCTGGAGGGAATTTTGCTAAGTGAAACAAGTCATAAGGAAAAGGAAAAATACTGGATGTTTTCACTGACATATTGAATATAGAGAAAC
Source organism: Talpa occidentalis (assembly GCF_014898055.3). Taxonomy (NCBI): domain Eukaryota; kingdom Metazoa; phylum Chordata; class Mammalia; order Eulipotyphla; family Talpidae; genus Talpa; species Talpa occidentalis. The sequence continues at coordinate 2,685 of NW_023603017.1, forward strand.
AAAATAAATGAGCAGAGAAAACCAAACCAAAACAAATCCTAGAAATCTTACTTTAGAATTGAGGCTACCAGAAGAGTAGGGTGTGATGGGGAGCAAATTGGGAAGAGTGCCTTGGTGGTGGGAGTCACAAGGCAACATACATCTGATGAGGTGTGAGCCTATTCCTCTGGATCATATACAGTGTTGTAAACCAATGTTACTTCAATACAAAGGTATGCAACTAAAAAAGAGATTCTGGAAAAACTAGAAGGTCATATTTAAAGAATGATGCTAGATCACTGTCAAACTCCACGAATAAAAGTAAATCAAAATGGATTAAAGATTTAGACATATTTATAGTATTTATATATTCAATTAAAACAGAATAAAACACTGCAATTGGGTTTACCTCAAATTAAAAAGTTTTTATAAAAGAAAATATAAGTAGATTAAAAAGACATCCTAGGGAATGGGAATAAATATGTAACATAAGGGACAAGGGGTCAATATCCATGATATATAGAAAACTTATTCTATTTAACAATAAAAAAAACAAACAGCACAACTAATAAGTGGGCAGCATTTCCAAACAGAAACAGAGGATATCCAAAAAGTCAGGATATATGATATAGGAAAAATATGACAGACAGATAGGCAGATAGATGATAGATAGGTAGATGGATGGATGGATGGATGGATGGATAGATAGATAGATAGATAGATAGATAGATAGATAGATAGATAGATAGATGAAACATGTTCATCATTGCTTTTAATAAAGGAGATTCAGGGTCAAAAACCACATCGAGATGCCATCTCACATTTTTCTGTATGTATAATGTAATTTAAAAAAGAAAAAATAGGAAAATCATCTGAAGGTAGAGAGAGGGATAGGTATAACAATACCAAGAACACGAAATTATAGCAGTTCGTATCAGCAAATTCCATATTCTTTCTTTTCTTCTTCATTAGGTGTGCTTTCTAGGAAAAGAAGCACAAAAAATGAGGAGAGGAAAAAAGAGCATAGTGATCACATCAAAAAATTAAAAATATGAGCAAGCTTAGTTTATCAGTAGGGAGAGAGTATTGAAATAACTATAAATGTCCTAAAGTCAAACAAGTTGTTATATATGGTGAAGTGTTTAGTGGGGTAAATTACCTTCTGAAGTCAGGAATTCTGGTAAAGATGGGAAGGCTTTGATGTAAGAAAAGGTTATATTTTGGAACAGAAATTTAGGGCTAGAAAATACATTGTGAAAATTCATGGAAAGAGTACTAGACTAAATTTCAGGAGACTTAGAACAAACTATTGTGTTACACTAGATAAATCACTTAATATTTCTGGCCTGAGATGTTCATTTCCCAAATGAATACAAACTAATACTTTCTGGTCTCAGAATTCTCAGAATCAGGCCTCTGATTCTAGAGATATTAATGTCACATGATGATTAAATCTTACAGTTCATGGCTGATGTGACATAGTGACAGTAAGGAGTTATATGAGTGATAAGCATGAATATTAGCAGCCCATTGCAGGAAAAAGAAGATTGTGAATCCATTACCTTCTCTATGATAATTATAGCTGAATTTGGTGGACTGTAACTAATAATGAGAATTTGAAGTGGTACTGACTCTCAAACAAAATAAGGAGAGAAAAGGCTGCAATTTGATACTGTATAAGTAAAACAGGGCATGTCATACCTCTAGCTTCTTATTGAATTTAGAAGAGTTGAAAAAGAAATCGTGCCCCAGTCTATTGCTAAACCTTATCAATTTCTCCTTTAAAATACTTGTAACACTCTCTTCCTTAGTTACTATACAACCATTACCATTGTCTGGGTTCTCATCATATCTGTGTATGTTAAGTTGAAAGCCTTTAACTTGGTATCACTGGTTCTAGTCTCTCCTCTAAAATTCATTCTGCAAATCACTATTAAAGTAATATTCCTTATAATTTGCTTTCATCACACCATTCCTATAGTCAAAGACCTACAGCAACTTTCTTGCCGTCATATCAAGCTTAGAACTCACCTTTCAGCCTTTATTTGTATATTTCTCAACATAAACTGTCCACTCTGAACAAGTACTTCCAAAAGAGAACATCCTTCCCATTTAATCCTCCACTTACCTCTCCTATTCCCCATTAACAAGATGTTAATTCCTATTTCCATGCTTTTCTACATATTCCACCTTTATATCATTCTGTGCTTAAAAATCTAGAAAATAAGTGCCTAAAATTGAGTTAATCTACATATTTATTGACACCTATAAAGTATTAATGACAGTGCACTTGCCCTCAAGAATATCATAATCTAGGTGAGAAAAATAAATAAATAAACAGCAATTACAATGTGCTGTAAACAAAATGTATAGAGTTCTGTGAGAGTAGAGAGAAGGGTATTTAAAGCAAGACAGATGATATATCAGAAATGGTTTTCTAGAGGAAATGAGCTTTCATGCAAGGCATTAAAGAAGAGAAACACAAAGTTAAAGATCATATGCAAAAACATGAAATACTGTAGGTTCTGAGAAATTAATGGAATTCATGGTAGATAAAAAATTATTTGTAAACCTATGAAAGGTGGATGAATATAAGGCCAGCGCTACAGTTATGATAAAGCCTTAAGTGATATGGTAAAACTAATTTTACTCAAAAAACAATGATAAACCATTGAATAATTGAAAGTAGAAGAGCGACTTGAAGTGAAAAGACCTAGTTTTCAGGAAAATTACTTTTGATAAAGGGTACTCAAAATGAATGCAGAAAGACCACTTACCAAGCAATTTTAATATACCACACGCTAACAAACAAAATGTTGACCTGGAGTTGCTGTAGAAGCAAAGAGATTCCAGATATTAAGAAAGCAGAACCAATTGCCTTTAGTGATATTCAATATGGGAAGTTCAGAAAGAAGAGAGACTAAGTAAAGCCAATATCAATTTCATCTTCCTACTTAAATTTTACACAATTTAGCACTTACATATCATTTTGGATTTCTTATTTTGTGTGCATTATTTTTTTCTTTCCTACAGACTGTACAGTCATTGAAGGCAAGGATGGGATTCTGCTTTTACTTTTTGCAACCTGCCTAGCAGTAAGTACTCTACTAAATACTTAGCAAATGTTACTAGATATTTACTTACACGATTTTATGCTCATTGAGCTAAATATGATTTACTTTAGACTATGAGCCTGGACTAAGTACATTTGAGCACCTTGAACACAACAAGCTCAAAATAAATATTTGTGGAGCTGAAAAACAAATTAAAAATACACAAGACTTGAATTCCTTTCTGTGTATAAAATATCAGTCACTAAACACCAGAATGAATAAAATTTAAGACTGACAATACCAAGAGATAGTAAGTATGTGGCTTACCTGGAATGCTCATGTATTATTTTTGGAAAAGAAAGAAGTTCATGGGTCTATTTTTCAATATGTAAAATGTTCCTAGCAGTTTTATTTTAAAATAGTCAAATAATTGAGATAATCCAATGTCCATCAATAGTACTATGAATAAATTGTGGTATATTACTATAACGGAATATTGTATGAAAGTAAATGGGTGAGACCAAAATATTCACATTGTATGATTACAATGTATATAAAGCTCAAGAATAGGTAAAATTAATTCATGGTTATAGAGATCGAAATAATAATTACTTTAGGGCAAGAGAGGTCATTAACTGAGAAGGGACATGAGGGCAGCTTCATGGGGATTGGTCTTCCTCAGAGAGGTGTACACAGACATTTGTACATATGAGCATTCATTTATTATACATCAAAGATTCATGCACTATATAGTGTGTATACAAAATTATTTAAACACCTTTCTAATCCTTCATTTTGGGATTAATAAAAACAATTTATTCTGTATTGATTTAAAGTCATATCTGAGCAAAACTGATGAGCATCTGGCTTCATGTGTATGGCATTTGTTCTCTATAAATGGGAAAACGGAGCAAGTTTTTATTTTTTTTTTAAATTTTTTATTTATTTATGTATACAAGCACTGGGTACAGTCAGAAGCGCAGGAGGGTGAGAGAATTCACCAGAGCCAGAGGGGAGAGCAGAGCAGGCAGAGTGACGAAATATACTGCTGAGGGAAGCAGCGGGTGGCAGGAGAGGGCTGCCCTCACCCAGTGGCCGGGGGAAGCTTCGTAACCCAGCGCTCAACCGCTGCGCCACGGGGGAGGCCCCGGAGCAAGTTTTAAATAGGTAAAGCACTTATTCCATCTCTTAGGAAGTATTTAGAGCTTGAATGCAATGCTCTATTCCCATTTTGTACTCAGTCACTTCCCAACTCCCCAGACTCATTATCTAAGCCATTCATCCAGTTTAAGACAGAATTGGGTCCTCAAAGGAATTCAGTCTGGCCTAAAGGAAGACAGGTTATAATGAAAGTTGAATTTGCCTAAACTTAACATTTTAAAACACACAGTGAAAAAGAGAAAAGCAGAAAAACGAGATGTGTGAAGATAATAAGCATAAAGGCCTCCCACCTAACTGGTTGGAAGCTGAAAAATCCTATGCGTAGAGCAAATGGGGACACGGAATATTACCATATGGTAAATTTGACATAAGACAAAGTAAAAGTAGGAAATAATGAAGATTTGATAACAAATACTAACAAAAGACTGACAAAGAGGGCATGTATGACTCTGATTGTATTTTAAATGGTAAATTTCATCAGCATTTGCTCTTGTCATCCATGACAGTGCCTATGTTATTCTCAGAGGGTACAGAAGCTGATTATTCCTATCCACTCTGATTCCATGGTTAGTTTGCAATGACTACCAAGATCTATCCAGTAACACATTTTTTAATTTTCTTTTTTGTGGATACTTGAGCAGTGAGTAGTTCTTAAATTTGGGGTGATGATGAGCTCCTTTGATCATCTAATGATAGACCTCAGACCACATACATATATAAGGCCCATCCACAAAGTGCTGTCCCATAATTTCAATTAATTTGTGAAACACTTAAAACTCTTCATGGTCTCTGACCCTCGGTTCAAATCTAGAGGCTTACCATACGGGTGTTTTTGCCATGCTATTTAATTAAAAAACAGAAACTGACTTGGAGTTAAACCCTAAAAAAAGTATCTATTATTTCATTGAGAGATTCAAATGCTTTTGATAGAAGAATAAAAAAGGAGATCTAGATGGAGTGGGGAAAAGATGACAGCAGAGTGAAGAAACTGGGTCACCCCCTCCACATACTCATAGCTAGATTGCATCGAACAATGACAAAACTCCTGAAGAAAATAAACAGATGGTTATAGTACATGCTAGGAGTAATGTCCAGAGGGGGGAACCCCAGCAAGCAGTGGAACAGGTCATACAGGTAGTGCACCTGGGTGGGTGAGTTGAGTCCAGCAGGTAGCTAGACCCTACAAGCAGCAGAGTGAAGCTGCAAGGCCCTCACACAGTAACCCTTGGCAGAGCTCAGCAAGTACCACGACAGAATCTGGAAGCAGCCCCACCTTAGTACACCTCTGCAGACCTGGGCAAAGACCTCAATGAGCTCCAAGGAGAATCCTGAAAGCAGTCCCACCAGCAGTAGACTTCAGCAGACCTCAGTAAGCCCTGAGAAAAGATCTGGACTCATCTACCACAAAATCCTTCAACAGACATGGGCACAGACCTTGGCAAAATCCAGGGTGGGTCCTTGATGAAGGTCATCTTTGGCATACAGGCAGTGGAATCAAATACAAAAATAGAACAGTAGGAAACTCATGCAGTTCCAACAATGTCTCAGGCCACACTTAAGACAGTGGTCAAGCTCGGGGAGTTGCTCCCCCATCACATAAGCTAGGCTCTGGCCTTACAGCCCACTGTTAAAGTCAATTACAGATTCAGTAAACTGGTCCAATTCTAATCTTGAGATGGGTATTCTTTTTGTAAGATCACTGAAATGGGTAAATTTGCTGTGTTGAGTCTTTTATTAGCAGTCCCCATAAGCTGCTATATCCTGGAGGAGGAGAATCAAGTACTAGAAAACTTTTGCCCATTTGAGAACTCTTATGCATAAAGGTGTTTGGTTTCACTTGTCGGACTTATTTCTGATGTTTGAATGAAGGGAACATTAATTCCCTCTCTTCTTTATGCCTGCTTATTCACATTTGTACTCCAAGGATTTAATAATAATGTTGCTTTGAATCCAGTGCTCAACAAAGATATTTGTCTTTTTTTTTTGCAGAAAGAATGAAGGGAGGGAGAAAGGAAGGAAAATCATTTTTTTTCCCAAATCAAATCAAGGTATAAATATAATCTAGCTATGTATATTTTTCTTCCCTTGACCACATGCCATCTATTTCCAAACATATAAAATCAAAACACACTGTGATATAATTACAAGTGATTATCAGATGC
>NW_023603018.1:0-36723 GCF_014898055.3 Talpa occidentalis
GTTTGGGAAGAAAGGGAAGAAAGGGTAAAAGGTCAGTAGAAAACAATTGAACTTCAGACAAAGTGTGTGTGTGTGTGTGTGTGTGTGTGCACACGTGCATGTGCATGCATTTACTCAGTCTATTAGGCGACAGGATTGGAGTCTCCTGGGGTTTGAGAGTTTGTCCTTAAAATTGAATAGTAAGGAATTAAGGTGAGTTGATTATGAAGTTTAAAAATAAATAATTTGGGAGAAATCAATAGAGGATGATTATCGCAGAGGCCAGTAGTAAGGACTGGGGGAGCTGCAGGAACGGTTAGGTGTTGATCTAATTTCTGGAGGGCTAATGAATGAAGCTCTCCAGGCAACAATGACAAATGTACTTCTAATCATCTCCATATTAAATTTCTTATCAAAGAAAGGGGCACTTCTCTCTTTCAATTTCATAGGAAAGTGATTAACATGGATATGAAAAAAGTTAAAGGGAACAGATTTTGATTTGGACTTCATAGTCTATTTCAGAGTGAAAATTAAGATGTATTTGTAGGGTTTTGTAGATAACTTTCTAGGGACTCTAAATTGCGAATAAACCAATTCCATCTTGTACTTGTCCCCTCCCTTCCCCTTTTCCTTGAGGCTTACATCTGGTGAGGAAGAGGCAAAGAGAAGAAAGATAAACCAGCAACTGTGAGGAGGAAGCCACATGGGTGGGGGGGAAAGCTACTTTTGCACTGTGGGTGGTGTAGACAGGGAAATTAACCCTTTGGTTACCATGAGAATGGGGTTCACTGAATTTGGAGCAAGAGAGTTGGACACAGCCAAGGAATATCTTTAAAAGGATGATAAACCTGGGGTTCAGCAGTTGACTTTGGCGCTGGCCTAACAGGTCACAATTTTGCAAACAGTCTTCCAGGCAGGGAAACTAGGAATGCTCTTCCAAGAGTGTTTTCGTCATCTTCCAAGTAAAATGTTTTGGTTCAAAGACTTGCAAAGCTACCTATGAACCTCTGCATCTGGAAAGGTCTCTTCCTTCCTAAGACTCTCTCCCTCAATTTAATAATTTTGGGGAGTAGTGAGGGGCTATCCTGGCTTTGCCAGTCAAGGCACCTGTAGCTTTCCTGTCTTACATCTGGAAGCCAGGCTGTGCTTTGTAGCTCTTGTCCTGTGGTGTTTCAGATTTATTTTTTATAACAGAGATGCCTTTTTTAGAGTATACTTAAACATTTGTCTCCTTTAGGGAGGGGACTTCTTTGTGCTCTACCTTTAGTAACTAATTAACAAAAGCGACCCTTGGTCTGGCTAAGCATTAGCAAACAGTGTAATTAATGGGATGTGTTTAATTGGGAAGTTGACCTAGAGCCCAATTTAGCAGCATCATCTAGGCCAGACAGGGCCAGGCTGACGTCAGCAGTAGTCTGTCTGCCTCTGGAATTGGGGACAGAGCTCGCTTGATTAAGATGTTTCCTGGGAAATGGAATTAAACCTAATGATTTTCAATGGAAGGGACTGCTAATTGGGGAGGCAATGCTGCTTAATTGGGACACCTGCAGGTAATTAAAGGCTCCCTCCCAATAGCCTTCTCTGTACTTACGACTCCAGGAGGTTAAGACAATGTGTAGAATATAGACATCCTCAGCCCCTGTGCTGCTTCTCTCTCTTGACCCCCTGTCCAAGGCCACCCAGCTAGGCTACGTTTCTATTCCTTGGCAAATGGTGCTTTCAGTAAGGTGTTCTGTGGAACTTGGAAGCTGTGGTTGAGTTTAGTTACATGGGCTTAAACTATGGTTAGGGAGTTTAGGAACTCCCTGGAAAGGGGAGAAAAAGGCAGTGAGGTTCCATGGTCATGCCCAGGAGGTAATCTGGGTTTTGATCTAGATACTCTGATCCCAGAGACCTTTGATTCGTGGTTTTGGCTGAATAGCATTTAAGGTTGAGGATGATACCTTTTGCAGAGATAGATAGACCCAGCTACCTGTGGGAACGGAGCCATGGTGGAAAATGCTCTGGATTAGAAATTGGAAAAGTTGATTTTTAGGTCTAATTCTACTGCTCAATGGTAATGAGACATATCTCTTTAGGCCTCAGCTTTCTCAACTGTAAAATGAGGATGATTCTACCTCATTATGGACAATGCCAAGATCCTTCCATTGTAAGTACTGGGTAAAGGACTGGATAAGGGTGCAATTTTAATCTATGTTTTAAGGACCTCAGTCTGCTGGGGCAGACAGACCTGTAAATCAGCACTTGGTTTTTGTTGTGACAGATTTTACTGGGAAACAGGGAATAGATCAGCAATCAGAGAAGATCAGAGAAGTTTCAGGTGATGTTTAAGTGAATTCTTTGCCAGAAATTTTATGAATGGATAAGGTAGAGGAGAAGGCATCCTAGGCAGAGTGAACAGCATATGGTGGGCAGACCAGATGGCGTGTGCTGGAACTTGTCCCTGGTTGTGTGTTGCTGTTGGGTGGGATGTTGTGCATTGTGGGGAAAGACATGAGTGGTGGGGGAGATGAAATCATAGAGGACACAAGGGACAGATCACAAAAGGTATGTACATTACTGCAGGCAGATGGTTGGGCTTTCGCCATAGGCAGCGGTGATTGCTAAAGAGTGTTCGCGTGGGAGTGACAGTCGCACCTGAGTTTGAGAAAAGTCATTCTGATAGAAATGTGGTCACCATCTGACATTTGGGTTGGAGGGGCAAGGCTGGAGGCAAGGACGCCGCTTTGATAGTCCAGAGGTGAGTGACAAGTCTCTAAATGCAATAAAGGCTGCAAACCAGTTTGAGTTTGTTAGGGATTGCTTTCTTTGCAGGTGTTTATATTTTAAGCATCTGAGAACTCTGGAAATCACAAGCCTTATTATAACCCTTGCTTCCTTTTTAGCTGAAGGCCCCTTGTTCACACTTCTTTACCTGCTCTCACCTCTTGCTCTACAGAAAGAGGCTCCCTGGGACCTGACTGCAAAGGAAACTTTGGCAAGACGTGATCCTTCCTCACCCAATGTCCTCAGAGAACAGGAGTGAGAAGGGACAGAATTTGGGGCCTCTGGCTTCCCTGGAAAGAGGGCTCTGGCAACAGGCAGGAACCCAGCCCAGGGCTTGAGTTTCAGAGGGCTTGGAAAAACAAACCGGAAAAGCAGCTGAGATAGGGACTCACAAAAGTGAGCTGGGGCCATGGTTATTGCAGCTTTCACTGTGGCGGCCATCTCATGTTCTCTCCTTTCTTATCTGCCAGTGTGGTAATAGCCACGGTATTCATCACTCAGCAGGTAAGGTAGGGGTCCATTTCCAGTTGTTTTGAAAAGCTGTTCCCAAAGGCGGGTCACCTTAAAGGCTTGGTACAGGCTGTTGATGTCAATGCAGACTTCTGGGACTAAAGCCATTACCCTCAATGTCCCATCAAAAAGCATCTTCAGTGCTTCAGTTTTTGAAGTGTTCCATTATGTAAAGTGCTTCAGTGAATAGCTCATGTGCAGAGTACAAGTTAATGGGAAGTTAATGGGAATGAGGTAAGCTCGATGGGGGTATTCTTATATCTATCTATCTATCTATCTATCTATCTATCTATCTATCTATCTATCTATCTATCTATCTATCTATTTATTTATACAAGAACTGGGTACAGGCCAGAGGTGTGTGTGTGTTGGGGGGGAAGTGAGAGGATTCACCAGAGACAGAGTGGGGAACAGAACAGGCAGATGGACCGAAGTACACTGCTGTGGGGAGCAGCTGGCAAGACAGGAGAGGTCTGCCGCGCCATGTGGGCAGCTCCCTGGCTGGGAATTGGACTCATGCTGCAGTGGCTGCGGATTGCTTCAAAATTGCATCTTAACCCATTGCGCCACCAGGGGACGGGGAGGGATGGGGGTATTCTTGCTTTCCATCAGAAAAAGCAAAGATCTATCCCTCTTCCTCTTAATCTTACAGCACTATCTGTCCACTGTTTAGCAGAGAATGCCTTCAACAGATGGAAATAGATGTGTTTCCATGTGAAAAGAATTGCTTAGCTCATTTTCAGAATTCTCATTCCAAGTTCATTTCCTTTCAATTCATTTTATTTTCTTCTGAAGTCCTAAGGTGAAAGAACTCCATTAGAACAGGAATCTGAAAGTGCCTTTTCCTGTTTGGGGAACACAGTTTGTCCTGCATTTTCTCTCCAGCCTCTTGAAGACTCAAGAGAGTCCCAGTAGTTCTTTAGGATGAACTTTACTATAGACCTCGTGAGACTGATTTCCACCATGACCTGAGTGTCAGTCTTATCACCTTGGTACTTGCTGGATGAATGACTCTACTTTACTCTGGAAAAGTGTTTCCTAAAAGGGGAAAATAGGAACTATACTATCAAATTTGTGCCTAGACAGCTTCCCACAATCCCAGAAAGAGGTTTCCTGCTTTAGTAACTTTCCACTGTGCTTAGGATAAAATCTCACCCCCTTTCCGTGACCTACCCAGGCAGCAGTGTGTCCTCATCTTGCTCTGCTTCTGCTTTGCTGGCTTTGTGTCAGCTTCACTAAACAATTGTCACAGTCCCACTGCAGGGGCACAGCACAGACACCTCCCCTGAGGGGGATGCTCTGTTCCTCCATGTCTAGCTATTTCTCACTCATTGTTCAGTTGGCCATAGGGAGGTCATCTTTGACCCCTGGTTCCCTCTCTCAACTCTGTCATCCAACCGTACTCTCACTTCATAGCCCTTGTTAAAATTTGTCCTGCCATGTCTCCATGTGAGATTACAGGTTTAGTTGGTCTCTCATCAAGAGTCTAAACTTCCAGGGGCATGCACATCATCTGTCTTATTCTCCACTAAATTCTAGTGCCTAACACAGGGCCTGGCACAGTAGATGTAGTATCTTTTGGGGAAATAAATCTTATTGACTCAGTGCATTATGGCTACCAAGATGGTGGCAGATCTAGCCACAGTTCAAACAGCTGATGTCTGGCCCCATCCCAGAAACAATGACCTTGATGCTTCTAGAACTTTCCTGCATCTATTCTATAGGGGCTATCAAAGTAGGGGAAAGAGGCCCAAGCCTGGGCTTTGCTACTTCTGCCTTAATAGCAGTTCTGCTTTTGCTTCTCCCTTTCTCTTTGAGTCCTGAAAGTGTCCTTGGTATTTTCCTTTGTCCACAGTGTTGGGTGGTCTGATGGGGTGGGAAACAAGGGGAAAGGAGGCAGGTGGACATTATTTGGCCAGATTGGAGGCTTGCAGATTTGTTTTCTCAACTGGATGTCTGTTGTTGCAATACCTGGAGACAGTTGTGAGAGGTTATTAATCTCAATTAAGCCTGATTAGACTTGACTGAATTTGGAATGAGACTGTCCAAGTCTAGCCTGGCCCACTGGCTTGTTTGCTCAGTTGGCATCCACACTGGGAACAGGAGAGCCGCTGGCACTCCTGGAAAATAGGCATTGGGTGCTCTGAATATTCAGGACCCAAGCCCCAGGGGACTTCACAGATTGCAGGGGCCAAACTGCTGTTGGCTTTTGCGGGAGATGTGACCTTCATTAAGGGGAGATTGTTAATCATCACTATTATGGGATAATTGCTTTGGAAAAAAAAAAACCAGCAAATATTTTTGTCATCTTTCCAGTGCAAATAAATTGGGAGAGGACTTGGTAATCTGTGTTGAGCCAGGGGAGAAACTAGCTCCGATAGCATCCCAGCTCCTACAGAGGGCCAGGAGGGTCTTGAAAAATGGGGGGCCTGGGCCTGGCCTGCTGGGCTGTTCAGGACTCCCGCTGTTGAATATCATGGCTCAGCCTATTGTTACCACAGGTAACAATAAATGGGGTCACTAGTGTGCGGCACAGACAGGCTGGGCTGACTGTGAACTGTTACTACAAGCCTGGACTCAGAGCTGCAGAGGCCTGGGGAGCCATTAGCTACTGAGTGGTAGAAAAATGTTAACACTCAGACTCCTGCTTTTGTGTATAACATGTACCTGAAGGTACAGGTGAAAAGCAACATAGAAGTTGGACAATAGACTGAGGTGTTATAAGGGTGTCTCTATTCTCAGCAAGCTGAAAACATAACAAAATCCTTAAAACTTCTTACCATTTAAATGTTTCATACGTGTTATTTAAAAACACAAAAGTTTCTGTTATCAAAGTAATGTATGTTCTGCCATTAAAAAGCATATCATGAAAAGCAGTAGTCAAGTCCCCCCTCACCTTCCCTTTCCAGTTCTGTCTCCCAGAGTGAACTACTTTCGACCTCTTTCATATATTTTTCTGGAATTTGACAAATTCCCATATTTATAAATAATAAGCTAGAACTGCCATTTCTTGATTTAATCTCTTTGAACACCTCACTCCATCACCTTCTGCATCTGTGTTCAATTCTTCTTTCTTTGGTCTCTCTAGAAAAGAGGACAAAACTCTTAAACTCTTTTCTAGAGGCAAAAACTCTACCTTCAGGATACATTGTCTTTGTATTCCAAGTCTCCCACTGAATTTTTTTATTTGAGCTATCTTATTTCTAATTTTAAAATTCTTTCTTGAACTCTGTTCACTTTAAAACAGCAGCATCCTATTTTGCTTTTTGAACGCAGTATCTTATTTTCCATTAAATTTTGACATTTGCTTCTCTTTATTAGCTTAATTTTTCTGGTTTTTCCCTTCATTTTGTTTATTTTGTTCTATCTTTCCTATTAGAGGAATTCTTCAAGTGCTAATTGAGGAAACTGAGTGAGAAGTATAGGCCACCCAGCAAGGCTACCCAGTAACAGCCACCCAGTTACAGCCTTAGGTATTTCTTCATCACTTGGGACAGTCCAACTCTGGAATACAAAGGACAGTTTAGAGGTGAAAATATATAAGGCACAAAAGTCACAGACATGGACGTTGGGACATTTGGTAAATACAAGAGTTCAAAGACTGAAGAAATATGCATTCATTTAATCAATTTTTAATCAACAAGTTCAGTCAATAAATATCTCTTAAGAAAAAGAAAACTTGAGAAATGAGGTTGGCTTTGTGTGTATCAACAACTGTCTTCTCTGGGGGTGTGTCTGCTGGAGTCTAACACCCTGTTTGCTGGGGCTCTTGGCCTTCTCCAGCTTCCTGCCCTGGGAAACCTCCCTTCTCTGTCCTGGCCAGGGCTGATTCCTCCTTGTATAGTTTGCTCTTGCTTTGTTTTTAAACACTCTTGTGGTGTTTTGCAAATGCTCTTCTAAGCTGCAATGAAATGTCACTAGCTTTTAGACAAAAAGATTAAAAAAAAAAATCCTATCCGTGTGTATATTGTGGGCATGCATGTATGTGAAGCTCTTGCTTTTTTCTTGGTAAGGAATGTCCTCCAGTCTGAGGCTGTCTTTTATTCTCATTCTCAAAAACGTGTGGAATTTCTTTTACAAAATGTTCATGAAGCGGATAGTAGTCAAACAGATGGTTCCTTGGCAAAATAACAAGGTTGGAAATACCAGAAACTGAGCTCTGAGCCAGGTGGCTGGTGTGTCACACAGGAGCAGTGACCCCAATTAACTATCAATGAACGTGGCCACATTCTTTACTCCTAGATTTTGCCTTTCTATAGAGGACATCTCTGTTGTGAGTTCTATTCCTCAGCTGCTCATGGAGGGTCCTTAGAAGACACATAACTCATCCCTGGTAATTCCTGGATGACCTGGTCACACTTCCCAGTCACTGGTCAGGCTCAACAACATGTCTTCCCAGGGTTGAATCTAGTGTCAGAAATTCTGTGCTGAGTCACTTCCCTGACCTCCTGCTGCACCTGCGGATTTTATAGGGCAACAAAGCCCATGCTTCCTCCTCAATATAACTCGCATTTTCCCTTGCCTCTCCTACTCAGCAGCGAGTTCCCTAAAGAACTCTGTTTGATTCACTACCACATTCTTGCTCTTCTGGCAACTATCCCAGTGCCTGGAACATAGCAGACAGTCAGTGTTTGTAGAATGAATTGTGAATAATCGTGACTAAAATTTTCATAGTGTATGACTTGCCATTCATTGCCTTCACATTTTAGCCATTTACTAGAAACAAACAAATGAACATTGAAAAGCTTGCAAATCACAAATCTTAAGGAAAACATGGGTGATCTTATTGAATTTGTGAACCTCTTAAAATTGTATGCAGAAATTGTATATTTTTGGTATACATGCATTTTCTGGGGAAGCGTTTCCATAGCTATACCTTTAAAAGGTTAAGAACCACCATAGAAAATGAAGCTCTGAGCTGTACACAGATCTGTCTGAATAGATGTTCTAAGATGGGAAGTGCTCTATCAATCCAAGGAATCACTGCTATTGTCTTCAGGAATCTTCTGTTTTGGAATACCCACCCTGCTGTCATTAACACACTTTCGTTGTTACTTTTTTCTTGGAAACACCATAGCATTTGTGTCTATGGACCCCCAAAGCTTTGGGTCTATGGTTAGTGGAAACTAGCCTGGGATCTTAGATTCAAAGCCACTGAACGTGGCACAAGAACCTGAAGCTCCAGGTGACTCAGAGAGATTTTTTGGTTAATAACTAACCCGATTGAGTAGAACATTTTGTTTCACAAACACGATTATAATTTGTTCTTATTTACTTTTAAATTATAAATGATTATTCAGTAGTTTTTTTCCTTCTTTTTAAACAGGCTCCTGAAAACATTGCTTTAATGAGAAATAAAACTTAAAAGCAGCTGTGGTGTTGGTATGTAATGATTCAAGCATAATTAAGAGTCATAATTATTCCAATTAAGTATTTGGAATGCCAAAGTAGGTACCCCAATCAACTCAACCCAGGCAAGGGAGCATCAGCCCTGAGACAGGGCCAGGGCCTGGGCTAAGGCTTCAGGAGCAGGCTACTCAAGATGCTTGTTGATGGGGTGGGACACCAGGGTCGGTTCCTTCTGTGTGGTGTGGTACTAACAAGGAGGTCCCAACTTCCCAGATGCTGGGAGGAAAGACAGCTCTGAATAGTGTTTCCCTGATGATTTCTGAGTCTTATCTACTTAAGAACAGACACATACTCTGGAAAGACAACTTACCTTTGTGACACTATAACTCACTTGGGGACATTTCAGAGGCCAGTGTCCCCATCCCCCATAGACCACAAAGACCCCAAAACCTGGTGTACTTTCTAGGTTATACTCGACCCTCACAATGCAGGTGAGATGCAGTTGAAAACCTCTCTTACTACCAACCTGTAGCAAAGGACTTTGACATTTGGGTTTCTATCCCAGTTTGGACTAGTTTGGGTTCACTGGAGGATTTTTAGTGAAGCAGATACCTGGTCAGAGTTGGGCTTTGGAAGATTTGTCTGGCATCCTATTCGTGGGGGTGGATAGGTAGAAGCAAAGAGGTGTTTGGAGATTGCCCCTGCCATCCAGGGGAGAGTGGTGATGGACAGGAGGCAGACTGGCCATGGCCCGGTGGAGTGGTGGGTGGGGGGCAGCAGTAGCGAGATCTTGTGCCTGGCAGAGGAGACAACAGTCAGCGATGTTGGGACTGAGATGTTTTGCACTTAGATAACAGGAAGCATAGGGGTGAAAGGCAAGACTCTTTGGAGGCAAGAGGAGGGAGAGAATGAGTTTGGATGTCATTTTTTGGGGGAGCATGTCCATTAGGAAGTGTCCTGCTGGCATGAGGTGTATATGAGCTGCATTGGGCATGATTAGTGAGAAGAGAGGAAATACAAGAGGACTAGGGACCAAGATCTGGGGGAATGCTGGGGTGTGAGCCCAGGACTGGAAAAGAGCTGGAAGAGAAGCCGTCCTGCTGTGAGACTGACTTTCTGTGGCTCTTCCTCCTCCAGCACTGGCAAGAGCTGTGAGTGGGGCCTGCGGGCTTGTCCAGACTCCTGTCTGTCAGGCGATGAGAGGGGCTCCATGCTGACCAGGGGGCTGTGCCCCCGCTGCTGGGCAGATCTGAGTTCTAATCCCAGCTCTGCCACCTCTAGCTGTACAACACTGGCTAGTTTATTTGACTTCTGTTTATCAGTTTGCTTATCTGTAGAATGGGATTATAATAGGACTCTCCTCTTAGGTTCAAATACTACCTGGGCACCTTTTGTGTGCCAAGCACCATGGATTTACAAAGATTAGACGTGACATAAGCCCTGTCCTCAAGGCGCTTACCACCTACCAAATACAAACTGATGTGGTAAGTGCTACAGACTGCATCAGGGATATTTATCATCTCATGAGTGGGGTGCCTAGAATGTGTGTGTGTGTTGGGTAGGGAGCAGGAGGGAGAGAGGGCATTTCCTATTTCCTGGAGGGATCATTTCAGATGAAGTTGAAGATGGAGGAGGTGTCTGGTTCTTCTCAACCCTGGCTGCACGTGAGATTCAACTGGAAACTGGGGATCACAATGACTGATTAAATGGGAATTTTAGAGAGTTGGGGTGGAGGTGGGGGACCAAACTATTGGTATATTTATGAGGCATTCTGTGTGCTTTTAATGTGCAACCAAGGTTAAAAACAACTGAATTAGTAGACGGGGGAATAGGAAAGAAAAAGGAAATTCCACCAGAAAGAGCTGCATGCGTGAAATCTCAAAGGGTCAGGAGGGACAGATGATTTGGACAGGTTGCAGGGATCAGTTTGGTGTGCTGTTTTATAGACTGTAGCTCATGATTTGTTAGTAGGTCATGAAGCCAATTTAGTGTGCCATGACTGACCTGCTTTAAAAGCAAATAGAATAAGATGGAGTTGAACACATCAGCGTTCCTGGCATATAGTAAGGATCACTGTTCAGCCGGACCACGTGAGGGCCAGGTGGTGAGAGCAAGACTTGAGGGACCTGTGAAAGGTGCTTGCGTTCTGTCCCTCGGGCACTGGGGAGACTTTTCAGCAGAGAGTGGCAAACAACTGCAGGGTGGGGGCTGCACGTCGGGGAGGCTGCCACTGGAACATGGACCCCGAGAGATGAGAGCAGCAGCCTAGGAAAGGAGTAGACTGATGAACTTTGACCTCTGCTTTCTCCTTTTATCTATCTCATTCTTTCTGGGGCAGGCCCCCAGGTCTCTGGCCAACACAGACTGTCTCCACTCAGGCCCAGTCACAAGCAAGGGCCCAATTCAGACGTGGTAATGTTTTCCTCTCATGTCTCCACCCCTTGATGTTTCCATCTGGGGAGCTTAGCTCACTTCAGTGATTGAGGCAGGGGAGAGAGAAGCCTCTGGAATCTTTTTTAAACTGAAGAACTATTCAGGCTTCCTATTCCCCAAGATGCAAAAATAGTAGAACAGATATAACTAATGCTTTCAGCAAAAATTTCTTTTGAGCTGGCATCAAGCATCCACGTTGGGCCCAAAGGGGATGTTTGGGAAGTTCTGGGCTGGAAAAAACACTCCATTTTATCTCACAGAAGATTGGGCTCTCTCTTTTGGACAGGGAGTGCTGGCTCAGGGGGCCAGGGACTTGGGTTAGGGTGGGAAGCAGACATGTAGGCCTCCCTCCCACATTTCCCTCCAGGCTGGAGCACTGAGGATAGAGTAACAGGTGGTTTCCTGCTCCCAAGCGCACATGTGGACAAGGGATGGCAAAGTGGGGTAGCCCCCTCCCCCGCTTTCAGCCACACCAGCATTCTCCCTGTTCTTGGGCAAGCTTGCTCCTGCCTGCAGGCTTTTGGACCATGCCTGTCACTCCCCCTGCTTGGATCACCCCCTTCACCATCTCACTAAAGCTTCTGCTCAAATGTCACCTTTCCTGTGGGTGATCCCTTAGGTCATCTCCTTTCCCAACACTTTTTAGTTCTCTCCTCTTTCCTTACCTCTCTTAGTTGCATTGGTCCCTACACAAAGTGATTCACTTGTCAGGTTTTGGTGGTCTCCCCCAGTAAAGGCCGAGTTCCGCGAAGGTGAGGGCCATGTCTGTCTGCATCTGAGCATTTCATTTTGGTTCTCTTGGCTAGGCCAGCGGCAGGGCATGTGGCTGAGGCGGCTGGTGCTGAGTGGAAGAGGACTCACCATTCACTAGTTCTTCAACCAACCATGTGCTGGGCACATCTCTTCCTGGTGAAGGGGGTTTGGGAATCATGGTTTGTGTTCTGGGCCTTTCCTGTGGAATAGCCTTTTGCAACATGACATGGCAGGAGTTAGTAACCCAATATTTCCCCTGGGGCTGGAACTGTCTGCCTAGAAGGTGCCTTAGGGGCTTCTAGGTGGCCTCAGGAGGTTTGTCTTGAGGCAATGACAATAAGGGTCCAGGTATCTACTGAGACCAGTAGAAAGATTTTATCCAAATTGCCATTGTGGTTCTGTAAGCAAACCTATAAACCCACCCCAGACCTGGGGCATTCTCACACCCCATTCTCTGCTCCTACAGTTTGTGTTGAACCTCCTTCAGTGTCCTCAATCCCTCCCTCCTGTGCATGGAGGCCGAGAACCTACATTTCAGTTCTTGTTCCTTCTGCCATTCATTCAGCTAGAGTTGAGCTCAGTGGGAATCTCCAGGCTCAAACTCAGAGGTGGAACATGTCACATTTCCTGTAAATCTGAGTTCCCATCCTAGCAGGCTTGTAGGAACTCAGCCTCAGTCACTCCTGGGTACTGCCTTTTCTCTGGGGAGTGTTGGGATGCCAGGTCTCAGGGGTTGAAAAGTCCCTGTTCATGGCCACTGAGAGGCCCTCCCAGATACATGGCCCTCAAGGCCCTATTTCTGGTATTTCTTTGTTGCTCTTAGAGCCCCCGAGTCTCATGTTTAGAACACCTTCTGCCCAAGGGTGGCCTGTCCCATTGACACATGCTATAGGGGTATTTGCAACTAGAAATAGGAGCCTCTGAGGGACCACTGACTTAGCTGCCAGTTGCAAGGAGCCACATGTGAAAAGGATATATAATAAACCAAGGCAGCAGATCCAGTGTTAAAGAGGCCCAGGACTCCCAAAAAAGTGAAAAAAGGGAAAGTTAGAGAAGGCAAGGGCTGCCTTGGGGGAGACAGTGGTGAGCCTGCAGATCACCCAAGTAAGGTGACCTGATGGGCACTTAGTTGTTGTAGGGCCAGGACCGGGCACAGTGCAGGTTTTCTGATCCCATGCAGACCGGGTAAAGGAGGAGTCAGAGTCCTCAGTAGTTTTGCAGGTTTTTTATTTGGGGTTCACCAGGCATATGGCAGGCAGGGGTGCTGGCTGGGGGACTGGGAGGCTGGCAGGCCTCCCAGCCCCCAGCAAGTCTTCACTCTATCTGGGCTCTCTGGCGTTCTCTGCTTCTGCTTCGGCTTCTCCTTCAGGTTCTGCTGCTGCTGGCGTCCCCCCGTGACGCCGCCCTTAAAAGCACAGTCTCAGCCCAGGTGAATCCCATCTACCTATGCCCACACCCTATTCCAGGTGCCCGCCATCAGGCATGCATTCAGGACAAGGATCCATCATCTATCCTGATGGCGGAAGGGCAGAAAAGCCTGACATTTTCTTTACCCTACAGTTGTCCACATTTAATTGCAACTTGGGGCAGGAAATAGGGGACACTGCTTGCTTAGACATTCCCTGCTGGCCCCAGCATTGGGCACCTAGTGGTGTCAGGCAGTGACCCCACCAAGTCATGCTCAGAGGAGCTGATTAGTAGTGCCTATGCTCTGGAGAGAAGGTAATCCCACACCCACGCAGGCCCCAGTCATCTCCACAGCCAGTATCAGGTGTTTTTGCTGGATAAAAGAACCAACTTGAACTATTGAACTCTGAAGGACTTGAAAAAGTGCCCTGGGCTATTTCTACCTCTGTGTTCTCTGCCCCCTCCAGCCAGCCAGGCCTGACAGAGTAGGTAGAGTGTGGGCTGCTGATTCTGGATGAAAATTGCCTTTTTATATCAATGTGGCTTTGAAATGTAATATAAGAAGTTCACCCGTCATGGGCCTCTGCAGTTCCTCAGCTGTCGCCCCCAGCCCTGCTCTTGCTGCTAAGGGGCTCTTGCTGCTTAGAATCCAACCCCAGAGCAAATGAATCTGGAGTGCACTGTGACAGCAGGTGCTTTTTATAGCTCTCAATGGGGTTTGAGAGGTGCACGGAAACTGACAAAACACCTCTGAAGGCAATGGCTTTACTGGACACAATGTTTTGAAAAGGATTCAATTCCATTTAAATGATGGCATTTTGAGTATTTTACACATTCTGTACCTCCTGTCTTCCTTTTATTATTTTCTGTAGGAAAAGCACTAATATGAATTAAAATTGCCTGAGAAAGGCTAGGCATAAATATTAAAACGTTTGACTTCTGGTTAAAGGAAATTTATGTCCACTTCTCTTTGTTGCAGAAACTTGCTTTTCTTTGTGGCAGAGGTTGTCCAGGCTTCGGAAGATGTCTTTCTTGGTGCCTGCTCTCTTTCTGTAGCAATCCCTCTGCCCCTCCATACCACTCCCACCTCCCTGTTTGATGATCTTGGAAACAAGTACCCATCGGCTACTAAGCAGGGAGACCAAATTTGCTACCCACAGGGTCTAGCCAGTAAGTCAACGACTGCATAGGTGGGGTGGGAGACTGGGGTGAACAGGGCATGTGCTCATTTGAGACAGTGATTTCTGTGCCAGCTGATGGTTGCCACAGGTGTGCTGGTCTAGGAGACCAGGTTGCCCGTTTTTAAAAGAAGCTAGAATCCAGTTTATTTTTTTAACTTTCTTTCCTTTTTTATTGAAGTAACATTGATTTACAACACTGCATATAATTTAGAGGTACAGGATCCACCAGATTTTAAGGTATAATTTCTTGATTTTTAAATGTGGACAACTAAGAAACAACCTTATTTTGTGGACTGAGTTAAAAAAAGGTGCCAGATGTAGCCTGTGGGCTACTAGTTTGCAGCCTCTGCCATAGATATATGAGGTTCTCCTGGCCCAGGATAAGCTGTGGTGACTTTTCGGTGAATGGGAGTTCTCCTTCTGGCTTGCAGGAGTGCTTGGGCCAGCAGCTGTGGCTTCTAGGGATAGTTTTAGTGTGAAAGAGTGGCCTGTCACATAGAGGGAAGAGCCTCGGCTGGGGGGCACAGGATCTTTTGTTCATGCTCTGCAATTTCTGAGACTGGGTGACCTTGAGCAAATCACATAAGCAAATCCCATGAGCCTCAGTTCATCTATTTTTTTAAATAAGGAAAATTAAATCTGAAATATGTACTAGGTTTCTTGTGGGGCACACCAGTGACGGCGGTTTGGAAAGTGTGAATGTCGGTCTGTTCTTATTTTGAGTGGCCGCATGAGGCGTGAAGGGATCCTCAACTGGGAAAGGCCACTGTGCTCCATGCCAGTGCAGGTTCCAGGCGGTACTTAGCACTGGCTTAAAGCCAAGGGCCGTGAGCCTGGGGGCTTTCTGCCCACGCCTGTCAGCGTGCTGTCCCAGCCCTGGTGGGGCTCGGTCTGTGGAAGGAGGGACAGGAATGGGGCAGGAGGAAAGCAGAGCCTGGGTCCAGCGATCCTTTCACACCTGACTGTGCTGTTACGGCTCAGAGCTTTCTTGAAAAAGCATGAGTGCACCAGTTGGTTTAACTAGAATATTTAAAAGCAGAACATTCTCCAAGCTGGAGCTTCCCAAACTGGCATTCTAAGGGACACTGGTCTCTAGGATGCTGAAAGGAATGAGAAAGGATTTCATGCTCAGTTAAATTGGAAAACACTTGAGTTGAAGTTAAACGTGTGTCTTTCTTGCAAGATTCCTCAGAGTTTTAAAAATAACAGGCTAATGTGCATTGGGAAGTGAGAACATTCAGTCTTTTTACACCTTTGTGTTTTGAGCACACGGTGACTTTTTCCTAAGTGGCCCTCGGGTGATGCTGACCCAGGTCAGCCCATTCATTTCTTCACTCGGTGGACTTCAGTGCTGGCCACCTGAGTTCTAGCCCAAGATAGATGGGGAGCAAAGGCAGACTTCGTCTGTGCCTGCCCTTGTGGTGTTGATTGTCTAGCTGGGGAAACCGGCATGAAGCAGGTAAGCGCACACTTGGTGGGAAATACAACAGGAGAAGGTTCAAGTGGGGGAGGAGTGTGGTGCCACGGTGGCTTTGGCCCTCTGCGCTGGTCCCCCTGAGGGTGCTCTGAAGGATTCAGTGGCATTAACCAAGACAGAGGCCGGAGTCAGGGGTGAGCACTTTCCAAAGTATAGCGAACCCAGAGATCCAGGCTGAGGGCTCATGGGTCTGTTGGAATTGATAGGGAGACGCCATCACTCCTCTGAACGTGACTCGGTGGGGTCACTCCCACACACCACTCACCACCCGGTGCTGGGGCCAGCGGGGAGTTTCTGTGCAAGCTGTATCCCCCGCCTTTCCTGCCCCAAGTTGCAAGAGGCCTCCATGGACTGGTACACAGAATTAGGCAAACACACTGACGCCTGGCAGAACTTAGTTTCTTGCTGCTCTGGTCCCTTGACCTGTGGGTGCAGCCACTTTGCTCAAAGACTTAAGGTTTTCCCAGAGAGGGCACAGCTGCTGCTGGGAAACCTGGGCTGGGGCTGCCTGCAGGTGACCCTTCACAGTAAAGTTCTTATTTCTGTTTGGTCTGGAATCAAGAATTTGTTGATTGTTCCTCCCTGGGGACTAATATTCTTCTGAATTTCATATTACTTGGAGTATAAACGCAGCCAGCACAGCATTCATGCCCTCCGCGTGTTAAAAATGTACTCAATAAGTGTATTTACTGTGTGCTATGCCAGGCATGGGAGGTAGGGGCTGAACAGGAGAGTCGGGTCCTGAACTCTCACTGGCTCTCCTGGGGTGGGGCCGCGTAGAGAGGCAGGTCGCGGCTCTGAGTACCGTGGCTGGTACTGGCCCAGACCTAGTTCAGAGGGCATCAGGAAAGCCTCCCTGAGGCGAGAGCTGAGAAGGACAATGTGTTAACAGGGTAAGGAGGATGTGCTAATGGGGATGAGAGGAAAGAAAAGGAAACTGGAGCAGTTCAGAGAGGGAAGAACATGGATGAGTCAGGAGCCGGGGAGAGTCAGTGTGATGGAAGACCAGAGCAGGGCTGGCAGGGACACTTTGGAAGATTTCCACATTCCCTTATTCTTCCCGAGAGGCCTCCCCAGAATTTGTGGGGAAGCCCTGAGCGGTCTCAGTCACAGTCAATCAAAGCAATTGTATGTTTTTCGTCTGAGCACACCAGGTCCTAGACACACCAAAGCAAGCTGTGTTTCTTACCCACTGTCAGTATGAGGGGATTGAGACATTTAGGATGTCAGGAGTTGTAGGAAATAATTATTACTACTCTTGGAGCAATGCGCGCCTCTAAGAAGACTTTGCATGGGCGCTCTGAGCCCTGTACCAATGAATTGATATAATTGCAATGACAAGGGACAGCTTTTTCAGTTAACGAGAGGGATGAGGGTAGTGGGGGTCTATCAGCTGCAGTGACCTTCCACAGTAGGCAGAGATATGCCAGTGTTGAAACAATTATCTCTAGTGCCCACGGGTACCAGCTTCCTGTGGATAACATGTGGTGCTAATTACCTTGAAGAATTCAGGGCAGATGTTGGTGCCTGGAATTAATAGGCCAGCAGGAGGGCTGAGCCTGGCCTCAGACCAGGGGTGTGGTTCCCATCTTCCCATCACTGTGCTTTATTTATTGCACTCTTTTAACCTTTTCAGCAAATCCAAAACATGATTGGCTGACCAGTCACCCCTCTCTGTTTATAGCCTTCTAGACCTGCAGGGGAGGAACTGGATGGCCAGTTAATCAAAATACTCTGTGGGGAAAAGGTCAGCCTGGTGGAGCGCCTGCCATATATTTCTCAGAACGGGAGGTATTAATTTTCTGCCTCCATGTTCCTTTTAGTTTTTCCCCAAGTTGGGGAAAAGATTGGCCAAGATTTTCACTAAAGAGAGTAATGGTGGCACATCTGATCATATCTCTCCTGCCTGTTGCATCCATAGTACCTGGGAAGGTTGACAGTGACCTGGGACATGTCCAGCCCTTCCCCTGCTGTGATCCCAGTCACTGCTCTGACCATCCTCTTTTACAAGTGTAAGTGCTTATGATGATGTTAATTAACCCTCATCTGGGGGGCCTCTGTGCCTCAAGCTGCACCAAATATTTCACATGCTTCACCTACTTAATCCCATAACAAACGAGTGAGGTCTATTATGCCCCTTGAACAGACAGGGAAACCGAAGCCTAGAAAAGTTAACCAGACCACTCAGCTCCTTATGAGGATGCCAGGATTTGAGCTCAGGGAATTTGACGGGAGCCACCTTTGTTTTAGATCCTGAGTTCCAGGAGGATGAACAGAGATGGCAGTTGTCTCACTTACTTCTACACCTTAGTTCCTTCAAAGACAAGCACACAGGGGAGGCTCAGAGAGGACTTGTTTTATAAATGAATTACATAAATGAACTTACAACCCAAACTTAGCTTCAGTGTGATGTACCCAGAGGGGCAGACCAAGGCAGAAAGACAAACTTTGTTTTGTGTTTTGGAGATGTAGCCTAGAGGATTAGAGTGTGTGAGGGTGGGTTGAATGTTGGTGGTAGTGGGGGTTTGCTGTTTTTATCAAATGGAAACTGCTTTGATTATTCCTTTTATAGAATAAAGAAAGTGTTGCTATCGCAGGTAGCAAGCCTTGTGTGCCATTTGGTATCATTTCTGATTTTCCAAATCTTTAACTTTGAAAACAGTTCATTATAGCTAGCTAACCAAATGGAAGAAAACTCTAGATACAGCCGTTTTCTTCCAAATGTCCTTAGAGCTTCTTGCTCTCCAAATGAGTGGGGTGGGGTGTGCATGTGTGTGCGTGCACGTGTGTGTGTGTGTGTAAATGCATGTGCAAGTATCTCTGTTACTGAATTTAGCAAGTTAAATTTTCTGTGGTGATTGCCTCTCATTTTTACCATAGTATGCTACGTTATTTTGGGGAAAAAAAGGTATAAAAAAAACAGAAGGATTAAATGAATTTGGGATGTTTTGTAGATAGTTTTTAAAGGTTGGAATTTGTGAAATATAAAGTAAAAATCGTTGGATAATGCATCACTCTAAGCTAACCAGTAGATAATTTGGTGAACATCCTTCTCACATTTGTGTTTGTAAAATACAATGTTACGGAGTAAAATACTGTAAGTGCTGTTTTGCAGTTTGCTTTCTTTCCCCACTTAATATACTATGGAGATCTTCCCATATAAATGGCTACAGTGCTTTCTGTCATTCTTTTTAAATGACTATATAGGACTCTATTGTATGGCTGTTTTATGATTAATTCAGCCTGTCCCTTATGATGTGCATTTATCCACATTCATACTGTACTATAATTATCCATTTAATCATCTGTCTCTCCCTGGAGGATGTGAGTGCACTGAAAGCAGGGACATTTCCAAACCTACCAGCATCCAGTATGCATCCAATAAATTTTGGATGATGGATGAGTGAGTGAGAAGGAGAGGAAGAGGCTTTGTTTTATCCTTGCTATGGCTTGGATATCTGGCTAAGCCTGTGTTCTGAATGACAGCCTATTAACCCACGGCTGCTGAGGGCATTTTAGTGATTATATAGCTGGACGTTCACTGTTCTTTTGGTGTCATGAATTTTAATCCAGGTGCCACTAGGAAATATTTCTGACACCAATCAGATTAAATTTTGATCTTCTTGAAGGAAAGTTCTTGGTTTCTTAACCCCGTGGCTTACTTTCCAAGCAGCCTCATCCAGTCTCTTCTCTGCCCAGGTCACTTGGGTGACCCAAGAGGACATATTTACATTTACACATTTAGGGAAAATTAGCAATTAGGTTTTTAGGGAAGTTGGGAGGCCGTGTCAGGCATAAAGATTCCCTCACTTTCTCTTTTCTCAGCATTACGAGCTAGAGGCCTTAACCCCATTCCAGGGGGACAGAATACGCTGAAAAATAAAGATGAAAAAACAAACCCTCCAAGCTCATTAACTGTAAATAAAGTTAAAATATGCTTGTTTCTGGGAGAGTAAAATATATTGTTAAGCTGGGATTCTTGAGGTACAATAGGAGGCATATAGATTCCTTCACATTATCTGCTGGTTCCTTGAAATAGAATGCAAATAGTATGTTTTAAGCATGTACATTTTTTCTGAGCTAGGGGCCCATAACTCTTGTTATTCTCAGAAGGTTTTGAGATCTCAAATAAGTTTAACACCTCTATTTTGGAGGAAAAGTAGTTTAAATGCATGAACCTCATTTTCCTTATTTGTGCAATGGTGTAATTGCTCCTCCATCACAGAGTTGTGTGTAAAGTATGTGGCTCAGGTGCACAGTAAAAGGCCATTACTACCAATACTAACAGGTAATATCCATAGATGGTGAAAGGTCCATGCAGGGGGCCGGAATGCAGGAGCCAACCAGGAAGCCCACCTGGGGGGCAGGAATGCGGATACCTGCCTGGAGGATTCAGGCAGTGCGCCTCCCCCCTCCCCCCACGAGTCTCTTCTCAGACAAAGAACCCCTACCTGCCCCACGAACCTTTTCGCGCCCTACAAACTTTTCCCGACAAAGGAGCCCAACTACCCACCTGATCTATCCTCACCCTATAAAACCCTGCTTCCCCCTAGCAACGTGCGCGACTCCACTGACCCCCGCCTTGGGTCTGTGAAGTCCGCCCGGGAGCAATAAACTTTCCCTTCCCCCAAGGAAGCTTGGCCTGACTGTTCTTTACCTCGCCGTACCTTTCAGATGGCATTCCCCTGCTCCAGGGTGACTGTCCACCCAGCATTGCAGTGTGGGGTGTGGAGTGGACTAGGACCAGACATGTGCCTCAGCAGCCTTGCCTAGCCAGTGGCTGTCCAGTGGACGAGGGACAGAGGGTAGGGAGGGAGAGAGGTGACAAGTCCAGTTCGGGGCTGTCTCATTGTCTGGGTGTGAAGTTGGTATTGCTGGGGTGAAAGAAGAGAGCAAGAACAGAAGAAGAACGAGGTGTCTGGAACACCGCGAGGGTCAGGTTCCCTCTGGGGAGAATGGAAATTTTGTGAACAGATACAGAAGGTGGGCGGTGGAGGGAGGAAGGAGGTCAGGTTTGCAGGGAGGGTTCAGTTTACCCATGGGAGTGGAAATATGTAGCAGGAAATAAATATTGGAAATATAATTGTGGAACCAAGCTTAGCTGAGGTTTCGCCATTTTGTATATCCTCCACCTTGATATGTTAGTCCTTGTCCAGCCGCATTCCGGAGATAGTTTCAGCAGTCACAACCCTCACTCCACTTGGTGACGAAAAAGCAGACCACCCCAGCCGCCAATGAGGGCAGTCCTGTCCATAAATGGGACAGCATCTCTAACCGTCCAATCAGTTTGAAACTGTAACCGCGCGCGCCCAAAGTGCCTTTGTAGTAGCCAATGAATAATTGCCAACTTCTTTCAAAGTTCCCGCCACTCGCGACCCTATAAGATGTCCCAGCTTCCTCTGTTCGGGGCTCTCGACCTCTGCCGTTGCATCGGTGCGTGTCGAGGGCCCGGTCTCGAGCCCGTATTAAACTCCTTTGTGCCCTTGCATCGGTTGTCTGTGTCCTTGGGGGCTGCACTGGTCGACGTGGGCACAACATTTTGGGGGCTCGTCCGGGATCGACGAGTGCAGACCCCAACTGCCGAGCAACCGAAAGGAGTTCTAAAGCGCGCAGGTGAGTTCCAACACTCGCCCAGGTAAGCTTCAAGTCTGCAGACCTGTAGTTGTACTTAGTACCTGTATCTTTTGTACTTTGTACCTGTAGAAGCTGTTTTGTACTTAGTACCTGTATCTTTTGTACTTTGTACCTGTAGAAGCTGTTTTGTACTTAGTACCTGTATCTTTTGTACTTTGTACCTGTAAAAGCTGTAATTGTTTGCAAACCTGAAAATCTGTTCAATAGCCGGGTCAGGCTTAAGTGGACGCACTTGAAAGCCGCCGGCGTGGACCGCGGGAGACGTCCCCGGACCACATGTTAGGAAGGCCACACCCTTTGCGGGGAAGCAGATACCCCTTTTGGGGGCCTTTTGAAAAATCAGTCTTTGGCCTGTTTCTTGTGACGACAGCCACTGTACTTCTAGCATTTGTCATCATGGGTCAATCACCATCTACCCCTCTATCCGTTGTTTTACAGCATTTTAAAGATGTCAGGTCCAGAGGGTCGGACCTCAGTGTAAATATAAAAAAATCCCCTCTAATCACCTTTTGTTCCTCAGAGTGGCCGAAGTTCGGAGTTGGTTGGCCCCCGGAGGGAACTTTTGATTTACAGATTGTCCGTCGCGTAAAGGAAATCATCACCAGTGAAAGAAAATTCGGACATCCTGACCAACTCCCGTATATCTTAGTCTGGCAAGATCTAGTCCAGAACCCCCCTGCTTGGTTAAAGCCATTTTTGTCGTTACAGGCACAACCCGTACTGCCGGCTAAACTGCTTGGGTCCCACCCCAACACCCCGTCGGCACCTGCGGTTATCCAAGATTCTACCCCGGAGGAACTTCTATTTCCACCACCCTATCATAACCCTTGTAGTAACCCTCCCCAACTCCTGCGGTCGGCTGACCACCCTCCCCCAGAGGCGGGCGGGGCTCGTGGGCAGGGTCCGGCGGCAGGCACCCGCTCAGTGAAGGCGAATTCCCCGGATTCCACCGTCCTGCCCCTGCGTGTGGCAGGATTGCCTAATGAGCAGGGCAACCAGCCCATGCACTACTGGCCGTTTGCGACCAGTGACCTCTACAACTGGAGAGCACAAAAT
Organism: Talpa occidentalis; assembly: GCF_014898055.3. Classification (NCBI taxonomy): domain Eukaryota; kingdom Metazoa; phylum Chordata; class Mammalia; order Eulipotyphla; family Talpidae; genus Talpa; species Talpa occidentalis. The sequence goes on from NW_023603018.1 coordinate 22,546, forward strand.
GCACGTTTCTCTGACAACCCTAAAGACCTTGTTAATCTCCTAGACACTGTTCTATTTACTCATCAGCCCACCTGGGATGATTGCCAACAGCTCTTGCAGGTCCTCTTCACCACTGAGGAGCGAGATCGTATACTGACGGCCGCCAGGAAATTAGTCCCTGGAGAAGATGGCACACCCACCACAAACGCGGCCCGCATAGATTTAGTGTTTCCCTTGACCCGACCTGACTGGGATTTTAACCAGGCTGAAGGTAAGGAGAGACTCCGGGTGTACCGCCAGACTCTAATGGCAGGGTTGCGTGCAGCAGCCCGCAAGCCCACCAATTTGGCCAAGGTAGGGGATGTGCAGCAGGGAAGGGAGGAGACCCCCGCGGCTTTTCTAGAACGCCTCATGGAAGCTTTTCGGCAATATACTCCTATGGATCCGGAGGCAACGGAGAACAGGGCCGCGGTGGTAATGGCCTTTGTTAACCAGGCGGCTCCTGACATTAAACAAAAACTACAAAGAATAGATAGGCTGGGAGAAAAATCTATTCGAGATCTTATGGAGGTGGCAGAAAAGGTGTACAATCGCCGTGAAACTCCTGAGCAAAGAGAAGACCGCATCCGCCAGGAAGAACGGAAGGTAAGGGCGGCTGAAAACGCACGCCACACTCGGGATATGGCCAGAATCCTGTTCGCCGTCACTCAAAAGGACAACCCGGGTAAGCTACACCCCTCCCGCCGCCCCAGCTCCACAGGGACAGGCAGGACCCTACAGCGTGATCAATGTGCATACTGCACTCAAAAAGGACACTGGGCCAAACATTGCCCAAAGAAACGGGGAATAACCTCAAACAACCCCGCCGTTTCTGACACTCCTGTCCTGGTGCTCGGGGGCACAAGAGATGACAGTGACTAGGACCGTCAGGGCTCGACCCTCCCCGAGCCCCGGCTAACCTTAAAAGTGGAGGGGAGACCCGTTAATTTCCTTGTGGACACGGGGGCACAGCATTCAGTCCTCACGGAACCCTTGGGTAAACTTTCCGGTAAAACTTCGTGGGTGCAAGGGGCTACGGGATGCAAGCAGTATCCCTGGACCACGAAAAGATCTGTAGACCTGGGAAAAGGTCAGGTCTCGCACACCTTCGTTGTAATTCCTGAATGCCCGTACCCATTAATTGGAAGAGACCTTTTAACCAAGGTAGGAGCGCAAATCTCATTTGGACAGGAAGGTGTCGAAATCAAGGACTTTAAGGGCTCTCCCCTACACGTCCTCACGATTTCCCTTCAAGATGAGTACCGCCTTTTGGTGGCGCCAGATCACCCACCCCTTTCTGGGTGGTGGATGGAATCTTTCTCGAATGTTTGGGCAGAAACCGGGGGCGTTGGCCTGGCGTCCCACAGACCACCCATTATAGTCCAGCTAAAGCCTGGGGCTGAACCCATTCGGGTAAAACAGTACCCTATGCCTGCAGAAGCCAAGGCAGGAATAACGCCTCATATTCGGAGGCTATTGGACAGTGGTATCCTTAAAACATGCCATTCGTCATGGAACACCCCTTTGTTACCGGTGCGAAAACCACACTCGCAAGACTTCAGGCCGGTACAGGACCTCAGAGAAGTAAATAAACGGGTCATAGATATCCACCCCACAGTCCCAAACCCTTATACCTTGCTGAGTGCCTTGCCACCTACTCATGTGTGGTACACAGTATTGGACTTAAAAGATGCCTTCTTTAGTCTACCACTAGCACCCCAAAGCCAGGAAATGTTTGCCTTTGAATGGCAGGATGCGGAACGGGGCATCAGTGGACAATTAACTTGGACAAGGTTGCCTCAAGGGTTTAAAAACTCTCCCACCCTTTTTGACGAGGCCCTTCATGAGGATTTAAAAAAATTCCGCAGCCGATTTCCCGAACTAACTTTGCTCCAGTATGTTGATGATCTGTTACTTACAGCGGAAAGTGAGCAGGCCTGCCGAACAGGAACAGCCGAATTACTGACGGAACTGGGCCAGATGGGATACCGCGTCTCCGCAAAAAAGGCACAAATTTGCCTGCCCGAGGTAATCTATCTGGGCTACCGCCTCAAAAACGGTTATAGGTGGCTGACGGAAGCCAGAAAAGCTACTGTCTTACAGTTACCGACACCCACCACCAAAAGGGAGGTACGTGAGTTCCTGGGATCTGCTGGGTTTTGCCGGCTATGGATACCTGGATTCGCAGACCTGGCCCAACCCTTGTATGAGGCTACCCGGGAAAAAGTAACTTTTCAGTGGACTCCCCAGATGCAGCAGTCCTTTGAGTCCTTAAAGAGGGCTTTACTGTCTGCACCAGCCCTGGGTCTTCCGGACATTACAAAGCCTTTCCATTTGTTCGTAGATGAGGCAAAGGGCATAGCTAAAGGGGTGCTCACTCAGTCCTTGGGCCCCTGGAGGCGTCCTGTGGCTTATCTGTCTAAAAAGTTAGACCCGGTGGCGTCCGGCTGGCCACCGTGCTTACGCATGGTGGCAGCGGCTGCCCTCCTTTTCAAGGACTCCCAAAAACTGTCTCTGGGACAAGTTACTTCCATAACCACCCCCCATGCGGTGGAAGGAGTCCTCAGGCAGCCGCCAGAGAGGTGGATGAGTAATGCCCGAATCACGCATTACCAAAGCCTATTGCTCAACCCAGAGAGGGTCAATTTTTCGCCACCCACGGGGCTAAACCCCGCCTCCCTCCTACCTGCCCCTGACCTGGAGGCCCATCTAGACTGTGTTGATATCTTGGCCCAGGTCCAAGGGTTACGCCCTGATCTGCGAGATAACCCTCTGCCGGACGGACTGGTTTGGTTTACGGATGGGAGCAGTTTTATCCACGAGGGCCGAAGAGCGGCAGGGGCGGCAGTGGTGTCCATGCAGGAAGTCATATGGGCTGAGCCTTTGCCATCCGGGACGTCCGCTCAAAAGGCTGAACTAATTGCCCTAACCAAAGCTCTCACCTTGGCTCGAGGGAAAAATTTAACTGTGTATACTGACAGCAGATATGCATTTGCCACGGCCCACGTACACGGGGCCATATATCGAGAGCGCGGGCTCTTAACCTCTGACGGCAAAGGCATTAAAAACGCTCAAGAAATTATGGATCTCCTGGCAGCGCTGTGGCTACCACGTAAGCTGGCTATAGTACATCATCCAGGTCATCAAAAGGACTCCTCGACTCCAACTCAAGGTAATAAGCGGGCGGATGAGGCAGCACGCCAAGCTGCCCTAATGCCGGTAGATGCCCTGACAGTAAAACTCCCAGACCCAGGGGACCCGCAGCTGCCGGAAGACCCAGAGTATAGTGCTATGGACTTTGACTACATACAGTCTCTACCGGGTGCTTTTTCTCTGGGACACTGGTGGTACACCCAAGAAACTAAGGCCATCTTGCCAGCACACTTGGCCACTGATCTCATTCAGCGCTTGCACCGAGCCACGCATTTGGGAGAGAAAAAAATTCTAACTCTAATCAGGCAATGGAACCTCCATGTCCGGGACGCAACCTGTACCGTGCGACAAGTAGTGGCATCCTGCCAGTCGTGTGCCATGGTAAACGCCACCAAGACAACCGGTGAACCAGGAATGAGGCCGCGAGGAACGCGCCCGGGGGTCCATTGGGAAATAGACTTCACCGAGGTAAGACCAGGTAAATTTGGCTATCGATACCTGCTGGTCCTGGTGGACACGTTTTCCGGATGGCCGGAGGCGTTCCCGACAAGAGGTGAGTCAGCTCGAGTGGTAGCCAAAATCCTGTTGGAAAACATTTTTCCTAGATTTGGGTTTCCAGTGACCATTGGGTCAGACAATGGACCAGCCTTTGTCTCTCAGGTATCGAAATCTGTGGCTTCTGCCCTGGGAGCAGAGTGGAAGCTCCATTGTGCCTATCGGCCCCAGAGTTCAGGGCAGGTGGAGAGAATGAACAAAACTTTAAAAAAAACTTTAACTAAATTAACTTTAGAGTCTGGCGGGGACTGGGTGACTCTCCTTCCCTATGCCCTCTTCCGGGCTCGCAATTCCCCTTATCGTCTGGGTCTGTCTCCGTTCGAGATTATCTATGGAACCGCCCCCCCAACCACACCGCACGGTGCGCAGTTAGCTTGTGATTTGCCTTCTGATTGTGAACTTTTTCTTTCTGTGTGGGCTGTACAGCAGGCTCACCAGGAGGTCTGGCCCCGCCTCAGAGCGCTCTATGAAGGGGGAGGACCTTCTCAGACAGCCCACAAATTTCAGCCTGGAGATCTTGTCCTTGTCCGCCGACACAAGACCGACGGTCGTGGCCTCCAGCCCCGGTGGAAGGGTCCCTACATCGTCCTCCTGACCACACCCACCGCACTCAAAGTGGACGGCATCGCGGCCTGGGTTCATCACTCACACGTCAAGACGGCACCAACTGACGACTCCCAGCTGCAGTGGCGAGCCCGGAAGCATCCCACCAATCCACTCAAGCTGACTCTTCAGGCGCTCCCGGCTACAACCCATCGCTCCCAGACCACTGCCCACGCCGTGAAAAATGACACCAAACTGTAATGTTGGCTACCTACTGTCCTTCCTTTGTTTTCTCCTTGTCGGGGCTGACTGGGATCCCTGCCGACGGTGCATCACCGAAGGCATATTTGGTCATATTCAGAGCAAGTGCTATGTTAGTAAGCGTGCTTGCAGCCTTAAGGGAGTTCCTCTGTTTGTGGCGACCCTGATTAAGGGCACCACCCATGGATGTCCAGGTACAGTGGGAAGGGTGGTCTGTTGGAAGCGTTTAAATCAAATGCCGCCTAAAAATGAAAGTTGCAATCACTGTAAAGAGGGGGGGAGTTTTTCAGCCTATACCTTTGTTCATTCACAGTGCTATGAAAGGTCTACTGTTTATCAGTGCACAGAGTCCAATCAAACTTTCTGGACTGGTATATCCTTAGGAAATAACGCGGGATATGTATGCCCTGTCAAAGCAGGAAAACCCTTTTGTTGGACTCTGCAAACCCACTGGGGGATGACAGATGGTGGGGGTGTGCAAGACCACGCACGAAAGCAGGAAGTTCAGAGGGTTTTTGAACAAGTTGCCCAAACACAGGATCGGTGGTTCAAGCCGATACACATCCCAGGCCCGGTGGGTTCCCTTAAATTGGAAAAGACAGTACAGGCCATGTTAGACTCAGCCCTACAATTTTTAAACAAAACCAACCCAACCCTGGCCAGCGATTGCTGGTTATGTCTAAGAGAAAGACCCCCCCGTTACACAGCGATCCCTGCTGTGTACAACTGGATTAATTGGACAAACCTAAAGGGCCCAACCCATACGTGTAACCAGACCTTGCCCATCAATAATGTCAAGCTCTCCCCAACAGTTGCTCAGATGCCATGCCTTAGTCACAATGGGACCTTAAGAGTGGGTCAAGTAAATAAGGTACTCTGCAGTTCAGTAGTCAGTGCAACTAAGGCGCCCAGTTTTAATGGCTCTGCCTCTATGTGCCCGCCGGCACTGGGCACTATTTTCTTCTGTGGCACCACAGCCTACCCCGTACTCCCTGCTAACTGGTCGGGCTTGTGCATTTTAACATATCTCATGCCCGATGTGGGAGTGGTCCCAGGCAACCAAAGCCTTCCCATACAGCTCATCCAGTCTGTGCCTGCCGGACATAAGCGGGCCATAATTACCCCACTACTGCTCGGCCTGGGGGTGGCAGCCGGAGTGGGGACCGGAGTTGCTGGAATTGGGACCTCTGTTAACCTTTACCAAAAAATTTCAGCTCAGCTGGTGGGGGACATTGGGCGGCTAGCAGATACAACCTTAGAGTTACAGTCTCAGTTAGACTCTTTGGCCGCGGTGGTCCTGCAAAACCGCCGCGGGCTAGATCTTCTCACAGCAAAGGAAGGAGGCATCTGTCTCTACCTGCGGGAAGAATGTTGCTTCTATGCTAACAAGTCAGGAATAGTTAGAAATAAAATTAAGCAATTACAAGAGGAACTAAAACACCGGAGAAAAAAACTAGAAGACAACAATGCATTTCTTTGGGAAGGCTTAGGAGGATGGCTGCCCTATCTCTTGCCTCTTCTGGGCCCAGTCGTTACCCTCTTCTTAATTCTGTCTATCGGGCCCTGTGTCATTAATCGACTCGTGGCCTTTATTAAACAACGGGTAAACACGGTCCAGTTAATGGTGCTGCGCTCCCAATATGCCCCCTTACGCCAATATAACTCTCCCCAACAACCCCTAAAACAGGACCCCTCCCAATACATAGAAGTGGAGCCCTGACTGTTTCCCCTCATCGCCCACTTTCAGCAGGAAGCAGTTACTGATCAGAACGACGCCCCTTTTCCCTGACTGCAGTTAGGGGCTCCATTCCCAAAAAGGGAGGAATGAGACATAGGGCGAGTTAGGGTGATTAAGCAAGTTTCAGGAACAGTACAAAAGAGGACCTCTAAGGAGTTTAGGAAGGCTTCAGGGATAAAAACAACTAAAGAAACATCTCTTGTTTAAGCAGAGTAATTCTCATTTGTGGCTGAGAACTTTTGCTGGACCTATAACCCTGTGAATGAACAACAAAATGACACATAATGTGACTAAACGTAACCATAATTCTGAGACTGACTAACTGATAAAAGGCTTGGTAGCTGTGTTATTTTCTTAACTGACTAGCCGTTTTTTTCAAAAAAAAAAAAAAAAAAAAAATGGGGAAATGTGGAACCAAGCTTAGCTGAGGTTTCGCCATTTTGTATATCCTCCACCTTGATATGTTAGTCCTTGTCCAGCCGCATTCCGGAGATAGTTTCAGCAGTCACAACCCTCACTCCACTTGGTGACGAAAAAGCAGACCACCCCAGCCGCCAATGAGGGCAGTCCTGTCCATAAATGGGACAGCATCTCTAACCGTCCAATCAGTTTGAAACTGTAACCGCGCGCGCCCAAAGTGCCTTTGTAGTAGCCAATGAATAATTGCCAACTTCTTTCAAAGTTCCCGCCACTCGCGACCCTATAAGATGTCCCAGCTTCCTCTGTTCGGGGCTCTCGACCTCTGCCGTTGCATCGGTGCGTGTCGAGGGCCCGGTCTCGAGCCCGTATTAAACTCCTTTGTGCCCTTGCATCGGTTGTCTGTGTCCTTGGGGGCTGCACTGGTCGACGTGGGCACAACAATAATCACTTGAGGCTCCTTTAGTTCTTTATTTGCATGAGTTACAGCTTTAGGGGCTTTCTGAGTTTTGGTTGAAAGGAAGAGGCTGACTTCTGGTGGACTGTACACTTGGAGCAGAGCAAGGAGAGGACAGAGATGGTGAAGAGGATGGTCCAGCCTTGGGTCTCAGCCTTGTCCCTAAATTTGATGCTGAGAGGGTTTGGGATGGAAGCTAAAGTTGCTGTTTTTACAAAGGCCCCGTGAGCCAGAGTGGTGCTGGAGGATGCTGTGGTGCGCATGTGACACAGTGCCCAGCGTCAGGGAGGGGCAGTCTCCCGCTGGGCATGGAAGGGGTGACTGTAGGCAGGGGAGCATCCGGAGTGGGCACTGTTGGCATGGATGGGGATGTTGTGCTGTCAAAAGCAACAAGGGTGAGGCTCTTTTTGCAACATGAGGTGGGGACATTGACAGGGCAGAGGAGGAAGGTGAGGTTCCTGTGTAAGACCCTCAGATGGTGGCTAGATTGATGAGTCTCTAAGGGACACACCTGGGGGCTGTTAGGAGAAAAGGATCTCAAAGAACTGGAGGACTCTCGTAAGCACACCGGACAGGAATGTTGCTGTTACTGTGAGGAACAATTTATATGAATCCTGTTGTGAGACCTGTGTGCTAGCGAATAGGGTTTTTCTCATCTGCATTTTCCCCTCTCCTTTCTCACCGGTAGGATCGTCACTGCCACTTCTCATGCCTTGGCTCCTCATTTTTCCTTTTTCAAAGCCCTTAATACTTTCTGGATGGCAATAAACACGTTTATTCAGGAAACTAGGAAAATACAAGCAAACACGAAAAAACATGTCATTTTTTTCTATCTCAGACTCTTCCCTCTCTCTCTTTCTGCCTCCCTCCCTTCTGTCTAGGTATGTATGATGAGTCAGTTGGGCTGTGTGTGCGTGTGTGTGTGTGTGTGTGTGTGCATGTGAATGCATCTATCTTCAGTATGATGGTAACATTTTACACAATGATGGGATAATATTTTATCATAAGATACAAAATTCTATTTACCTTCTCTCAATGCGTTAACATTTAGGCAATTTGCATTTTTATTTATTTTTGCTAATTAGTTGTATGATGAACATTTCTCCTATTTAATTTTTTTTTTAAAGATTAGATTCTCAGATGTGAGAGTAACAGATTAGACTGTAGAGTTTTTTTTTTAAGCTCTGATACATATGGCCAAATTTCTTTGACTAACAACACCAATTATTGGTGATGAAGAATTACTTTTAAGAATGTACATTCGCGGGGCCTCCCTGGTGGCACAGCAGGTTGAGTGTAGCGCTGTGAAGCTGTCCGCAGCCTCTGCAGTGTTGTTCGATTCCTGGCTGTCCAGGGAGATACCCACATGGAGCTGCAGACCTCTCCTACCTTGCCTTCAGCAGTGTTTCCGGTCTCTCTGCCTGCTCTGCTCCCCGTTCTGTCTCTGGTGGATCCCCTCACCATCCCGCCCCTCTGGCCTGTGCCCCAGTTCTTGTATAAATAAATAAATCTTAAAAAGGAAAAAGAATGTACATTCACTTTAGAAAATAGTTTGGCAGTTTCTTAAAAAGTTAAACATACACCAATCACATGATCCAGACATTCCACTTCTAAGTATGTACTCAAGAAAAAAAAAATATGACCATACAAAGATTTGTACAACAATGAAAAGAGCAGGTTTATATGTAATAGCCACAATTTGGAAATAACCTAAATTCCCTCCACTGGAGAACAGATAAGCAAATTATGGTACAGCCACACATGGAATGCTACTCAGCAATAAAAAAGAAGGAAACAATTTTTTTCAGCAACAATATGAATGAATGTCAAAATCATGCTGAGTGAGAGAAGCCAGCCAAAATAAGAATACACACTCTATGATTTCTATTTATATAAAATTCTAAAAAGTTCAAGCTAATTTATAGTGATAAAAAGCATATCAGTGTTTGCCTGGAAGTGGGAAAGTAGGGTGGAAGAACTGGTAGGGAGGGTCTACCAAGAGGCATCAGTCATCTTTAGCAGGCAGGTGGGTATATACACTGGCTCTCTTCATTGTATGCATGATTTCACAGGTATACATAGATGGCAAAATGTAGTAATGGTACACTGTAAACATGTGCAATTTATTCTATGTTAATTATACCTCAATAAAGCAATTAAAAAAATCTTTTTATTACATATGGACACATTTTTTCCTAGGAACCCTGTACCAGTATATATTCCAATTAAAAGCATTATATCTACTCCAACTATTAAGTATTATACATTTTAAGCATCTCTGTCCAGTTGGATAGATAAAAAGTGCTATCTAGTTGTTTTAGTTTGTATGTGTTTCATTTCTAGTGAGTCTGAGCTTTAAAAATATTTATTGGTAACTTGTACTTTAGTGCATTTTCTTTGTCCTTTATTACTTTGTGGGATCTCTGCTCTCATATATAAATATATATTAATGCATATCCATATATATTACATTATTAACTCAGGATTTGTTTCCCCCCCTCCCAGTTTTTAATTTTAATCTTTATAGAGAATTTTTGACACATAGTAATTTTAAAAAGTTCTGTGGTCACATCTATTGATTGTTTCCTTTATGTTTTCCCACCTACCTAATTTGCAACTTTTGATTCTATTTAAAAATGGGTGATTAAACTTCTTTTTTTTTTCTAACCCAGCCTTCTTTTTTTTAAATGTTAACTATTTTATTTTTTAAAATAAAATTTTTCATTTTTCATTTTTGCACAATGTATGCATTTTCATCTTGGTTATATTCCCCATGCAATTCCCACCGCCCTTATTTTGACCCTAATCCTTCCCCCTCCAACCCTTCTCCCCCTGTAGTTAGAAAAAAGTCACTGGGGCCATAATTGTGGTCTGTGAGATTTTTCTGCCTCATAATGTATGTCAATTTGGTGACAGCTGTTTTAGCCCTTTGGAAGTCACCACTTTCCAACTTAAACTGTGTTACAAACTCTTTTTAAAATAAAAAACATGTGGACACCCACCTGAGGGTTATTATACTTTAAGGGTCTATTGATGGAGAATATGCCTCAGTCTTCAATTCCAGTCTTGTTTGACTCTATAAACATTTTGGATCTGACCCCTTTATGCCGTACCAGTCTTTTAGATCGGGGAGGGGCCATTTTGTTTGTTTGCTTTTGTTTTATCTTCCTCAGGACAAACTCCTTTTTATCTCAATCTCAGTCTCTGAAATGTCACCAAATGTTCTTCTACCTTCCCACAGGATCTTGTGCATCTTGAAGGACTATCTTTTCAGTGTCTTGGGAATGGGTGAAAAGACATTCGTACTCTCCTCAGACATTTATTTCCCAATGGAAGGATCCTTACCCCAAATATCTGTCATGTGACTTTTCCTCACACCTTTATTATTTTCTCTCATGTAACTCAGAATGTGCCTGTTTAAAGAAAGATAATATTATGAAGTGCCCAGCACAGGGCCTGGCCTACAGTTCCTGCTCAACGACTGTTCTCCCTCCTCTGTTTGGGAGCAGGTTCCAAGCTCATTTGCAAATGTAGCCTTGATCCCATGGCAAATATGTTTTGGCTTAGTGATGAGTCCATTTACAAGAAGGGAGAGAATTTTTAATATATTGAAATACCTTAATCCACAAGCTCACATAAATATTGTTTTGAACTAATAGTTTTATGCATTTTTGTTTCTGTGCTCCTTCTTATGGGTGGTTAATGTCTCTTGCTGTCACATACTTTAAAAATTCAGGCTTTTGAAATTTTCTTTTGTGTTAAACTTGCAGTGGAGCATTGGATTCCTTGGTTCATTAAAAAAAAAAGCCCTTTATCAAAATGTTAAGCTTGGTTAATTTGCATAAAATATTTCCTCTGCAATTTACTCTCTATTACTTTTGAAACGCAAATTGCCTCTGCCGCAGTGTGGTGCGGTGGTAATGGCACACATGCTATTAGAGCTTTCCATTCTAGGGATGAACAAGTCTCAGGTTTGAAGCTCAAGAAAATAAATTGGAATTTTGCCTTGTCTCACTCCCTTGGGTCACCTGAGCTCATCTAAAGACGAAAAGGAATAAAAGGGAGCAGAGAAAGGGTTGGAAGGTCTGGGTAAAGAGTGTAGACTTGTGTATGGTTGAAGCTGGGTTGTGTGTTCAGGGTGTGGAAGAGGAGGACAGAGAGCCTCCTCCAGGAAGAGGCTAGTGACAGCAAAGCTAACGGCATGCACAGTCCGCTCTTCACAGGCCCCAGCCTATCACTCCCTGGCTCTGCAGCCTTTACTACCTTCCCACCAGTCCAGAATCAACTCTACATTCAAACAGGGACTCAGAGTAGCTGGTGAATGTCACCAGATCTCATGCACTAAACAGGCTGTTGTTGGGACATCAGGGGCCAAGACTTTCCTGGGATAGGGGCCATCTTTGCCTGGCGACACCCACCTCCATGCTGGGTGTGGGGAGCACCCACCTTCAGTGCAGGGCAGCAGGTCACAACTTAGTCACAACTTGGTATGAGAGAGAGCTGCTCAGCCTGAAAAGCAGTGAGAGTCACAAATAGCAGCTGGGAAGAGGAAGGAGACCAGGCTGAAATTAGGCAACTGCTGGATTTTCACACTTCTTTTTCTTAGAAAAGGGAAGGGCTTCTTTGGTGGGGCAGGGTCTTTCCTGTGCATAAAAGTTCCTTCCCTGACTCGCCCTAAACTTTTCACTAAAAGCTCAGAAAGAGCTAATGTTAGTAGGAGCAAATGAATTATTCGGTGGAAGGTGGGATGGGTGTGCAAGGAGATGGGGTTATATTTAGACCCATGTAATTAAAGATCCATTTATGTCTGAGCATCCTTAAACAGACAAATATAAACTCATGAATACCAAATTCTATTTGGGTAACTGGCTGGAAGCACACACTCTCACACGTACATACCCTGAGCCTGCCTCTGTCTATTGAAGTAGAAGAAAGAGCCCCGTCAGTCTCTCTCAGATCTAATGAATTTCGAGCCTCAGTACTTAGGGCTACAATAAATAACTTTGTATTTTTGTCTCTTTCTACTCTTTCTCATTTTGAGAGTCTGATTCCCTGTTGCAGCATGAAACCCAAGGGAATTCTCAATTGATAATGACAAGGGAGAGACCAACATTTCTTCTGAATTACTTTTCCCGAGGGACGAAGTAGATATGATATCTGAAACTTAGAGAAGTCAGTGATTTGTACCTGTGATATAATTTATCACAGGTACATATATTTGGTCTTAGTTCTTAGTTCTAGTCCACAGCTTTAAGACTCTTGGAGTTTCCTGAGTGATAGGAGTATCTTTTGTTATTCCTAAGTCCCTTGGAAACTTACCTTATTTTGTGCTAGTGAGATGACTATTGGCAGCTTCAGGATGGGGGCCAGTAGTCAGAGGAGACAACATGTGATTAGAGGGCTGAAACTTTCAGCCCCAAGCCCTAATCGTTGCAAGGGGGGTTGGAATTTGAATTCAATTATCAAGAGTTAAAGAATGAATCAATTATACCTGCTTAATGAAGGCTTCAGTAAAACTCGTGAGCAGTAGGGTTTGCAGAGCTTCCAGACAGGTGTGCATGTGGAGGTGTGGGGAGGGTGGATATCTGGAGAGTAAATGGGAACTCCACACACCTCTTTCTACGCCTTGCTCTAGGCATAGAACAAAAACATTTGACAGTTCTTGAGTTGTATTCTTCAAGTGGTTACATTTTATGAGTTTTTTTCAGTGACTGGTTCTTCATGGTCTGATGCATGGGTTGGAAAACTAAGGGCTGATGGTTTTTGTAAATTAAGTTTTGTTGAAACCAGAGAAGGAGATCATGTAAGGGCCTAATAGGTAGCCAGTTGGTCAGAAGGGCAGTGGGTGGGGTCTTACAGCTGGTATCTGGGAAGGGGGCAGTCTTATGGGACTAACTCCTTTAACCTATCATAATTGAGTTGCATTGTAGAACACCCACTTAGTGTCTGGAGAGGTAAATAATTGGTTTGTATGGAAAAAAAAAACACTACATACTTGGTGTCACAAATATGGTACTTGGAGCCTATTGAAAAACAAATTGTTTTTCACTTAAAGATGACTTAACAAGAAGAAAAACCACAAATTCCCTGTCTCCTAAAAGCCCAGCCAGTCTAGAAACTGGAAAGTTTGCATTTTCACAGAGTTAGTGGTAGTGAGAAGAAAACCTCTGATAACTGACTATCGCCATCCCATATCACATCAAGGATAATCATGTAAAATTACTACAGTCCTGTTGTTTCCCAATAATGTGATTCCAAATGTGCTGGAGTACAACTGAGTTCTTTGTCATAGAATTTAGAAGAGTTTGCTCTGTTTCTCCCTCCTCTGAATGTCACCAACTGTGGACATATCCTACACACAATTCAGTCTATCCTGCCTGTGTGTATATAACCCTGATGATGCAGATTCTGCAGAAGAAAGCAGCAGGGAGGTACTGATTTGGAACATTATTCTGAATAACAAAGAACCGTGTGGGAGAGTAGACATTCAGAGACCATGGGAGCAAGTGACTGTATCCTCCTAGAGATGTCATTTCTTTCTCTTTTTTTAGATGTCCTTTCAAGGATGAAGATAAAAAAGATACCACTTAGGGGCTGGCTGAGATGGGAGGGCTAGGCAAAATGTTGTATGACAGATTCAGGAGCCAGAGAGATCGTGACTGGTTGGAGGCAAAGCCTACTGTCTAATGATGTAGGAAGAAAGGGAATAAAGGTAAGCACTAAAATATCAAAGGCACAAATCTGGCCCAGGGAGGGCAGGATTTGGTTCATGGGGTGGATGTCACTTGGGGATTTAGCCAACTGTGAGTGCATTGTTAGTTAATACTGGTATGTGGGATGCTGGAAAGCAAATGGTTGTGTTATTAGAGGCATGATGGCTGGAGTGAAGGAGCTGATAGACCTCCCAGCTGCTATCTCATCATATGGGACATTCTGGTGAGATCAGGATCTCCCCCTTCCCCCCAAGAACTACACAGACCAGGATGAGGTGTTCCAGGAGGGCTCCAAAGGAGGAACTGGAGACACATCAGTGAGA
>NW_023603019.1:0-9025 GCF_014898055.3 Talpa occidentalis
CAGAGATGATACATGGACCATTTAGGGATCAGCAAGAAAGAACATAAGGCTCTATCTTTTTAGGGATAATTGAACAAGATCATCAGGAGAAAGTACGACTACTGTTTCACAGTGAGGACAGGCAAGAATATGTATGGAGCTTGGCTGCCTCATTTGGGCAACACATTTGGGTGATTCACAATACTCTCTTGACTAACTGTAACTATAAACAGGCAAGTACAGCATTTCTAACCCAAGAAGGGTGTGGCTACTAGAGCTTCAGACATTTCAGGAATGACTGGCTCATCCCATCAGATAAACCACTGTGAGCTGCAAGAGGGATAATTTAAGATGGAGAACATTTAAAATGGATAGTAAATGAGGAAGAAATGAGTTTTGATTTGACCCTGAGACTAGTGGAGCAATTGTATATATGGGTCTTCTTTCTTTTTCCTATTTTGATATTCCCCTCAGAAAGAGATTCCCACAGGAACCATGAAGGAGCGTCTCCCTAACCATCAACAGAAAAGTGTGCTGGTGCCTCACAATGGGTAGATGGTGACAGGTGTAGAGAGGTGCACTTCATATCCCCCTTAAGAAAGGAAGGGTGTGAGTAGCATGTATAACTGAGAGCTTCCAGATGTTAACTTCTTCATGCTCCACTCTGACTATGAGCAGAGATCATGCTCTGTTGGTTCTCACCAGTGAAAGATTGAGTAAAGTAGTATTAGTTGAAAGCAGGTTCTTCTTGCAGAAAGCCCTAGATGATGACAGAGCAAGATGTTGGGACCGTGGCCTCACTATTTCTGACACTGAAGGAATCCTCTAAGGGGCCAACTTTTCTCTGAAATTCTCTGATTGGCTGGCAGAGACTTTGCTGTGGTCTTAGGCTTCCCTTGCCTAATTTTGCTTCCATCCCATTCCTCACAGAGATTACTCTAACAGGGTAGTCCCCAGAAAAAGGGGAGGTTCCAGGTTCCCCGCCCCACCCAAGGAAGGTAGGGGCTGAGCAGAGAGGAGAAGAAGCTGGAGAGGAGACTGAAGAAGGGAGGAAGCAGGAGAGAGAGCAGGAAGGAGACCTGGAGGAGGCACATGGAGCAGAGAGACATGTGAAGAAGCTGCACTTGCTTCTTGGTCCTGGACTGGTTGAAAGACATGTGGGTGAGAGACCCGTGGACGTTAACAACAGCAGCTTTTATCTTGATTTTGATTTTGCTCTTTTCCTCCTAGACTTGTCTGACTGTTTCTGTTCCTTTTCTATGGGTCCCTGCTGGAAGGTGCTTTAGACCTGTGACAGGCTTTCGGGACTTGCTTTGGGCCAATCTTGTTTGGGACTTTTGCCCACAACAGGTTGGGTAACTTTTCTTTTCTTTGTAGCACACTAATTGTATTAAAGTTCCTTTCCATTAATGGTCTTACATGTTTGTCTTGATGCAGGGAATGGCAGAGCCTATTTAGAGCAGGCATGTTTGGGGATTCTGGTGTGCCCCTCTTCCTGCCCTGTAACATTACATCTTTATAAAACTTTTGCACTCACAACTCTCTCTTGGTGCTTTCTTCCTTGAGAACTATACCTGTGACAAAATAACCTGAACAAAGTATATTATATTCATGATTTTATACCTATTACATAAGAGAATACATAAAAGATTGTTATTACTCAATGAATCTTAGTGAAATAATTTAATGGCATGCTTTTTTATTTTTTTAAGCTTTATTTATTTATTTATTTATACAAGCACTGGATACAGTCAGAAGCGCGGGAGGGTGAGAGAATTCACAGAGCCAGAGCGGGGAGCAGAGCAGACAGACTGACGAAATACACTACTGAGGGGAGCAGTGGGCACAGCAGGAGAGGTCTGCGTGCCATGTGGGACCCTCACTGGCAGCCAGGGATCTGACTGGCGCTGCAGGGGCTGCAGGCAGCTTCACAGCCCAGTGCTCAACCGCTGCGCCACGAGGGGAGGCCCATTAATGGCATGTTTTATATGTAATTTCTGAGAGAAGGGAGTGAACTTACTTATTATCCAATATGATTTTGCTCCTTATGGTATTTTTTGAGAACAAAGATAACATGTGCTTTGAAAGAAGCAGCTGTAACTAATCTATTGTATGTTTGCTTTTCTCCTTAAATTCAAGTAGTGCATAATGACTATTAAAAAAATAACTAAGCCACTAAAAATGTATTTAATTGTCACATGGTTATTTTGCTGTTACTTATATATCTAAGAACTCCATTTTAGAAATATTTCATATGTGTATATATATATTTCTAAAATAATTTGAATTTGTATTTTTGTAGTTAAATGGAGGTTTTATACATAGGAGGTGTTTGTGGCCAGTTGTAGAAAACAATGCTAAGGACCATCTCTGATTCTAATGGTTTCAAAATCTCTCCCATAACTCCAAAACCTGATGCTATATACAAATAAATTTCCCAAATCTATTATTTTCTAACCTCTTTCCCTCTCTTCTATTTGGGTTTGGGGATGAATAGAAAACATAGAAAATCTCAGAAAAGTTATCATAAACTTTCAGTTCAAAAATATAATTGCATTTAATGTGACCTTTATCTGTGTATTTGAGAGAGCGAGAGAGAGGAAATATTTATATCACATAAGTAGTTTATCAGTACTAAGTTGTCTGAAGTTTGTAGGGCAACTCAGCAGGCTAGAAGTTATAAAAGTTTTAAGAAGTTATAAGAAGTTATAAGAAGTTATAAGATGGTGCACTCAAATCAGAATTCTTCAGGACTACATGAAACTGCAAGATTTTATATGTTGCAGTTTTGAGGAGAATTCCTTCTTCTTCTAGAGGCCTCACTTTTTGCTTTTGGAAGTTTAGCTGCTTCATTCAAGAGCTATTGGTTTAAATTTAACTGTATATTTTAAAAAAATGTTCTCAAGTAACATCTGGACACCATAGAGCATACAAGTTGACAGATAAAATTAACTATCACTGTGTTGTTTTATCTGGATGACCAAATTTAAATGCATTTCCTGCTTATGAAACAAAGGAGGAATCTAGGGTTTTGCTGTACTCCCATTCCAGTAAAAATAAGCTTTTCATTTTTTTAATTTTTCTTTTTTAAATTACCTTTTTTTTTTAAAAAAAAGATTTTATTTATTCATTTATACAAGCACTGGGTACAGTCAGAAGCGTGGGAGGGTGAGAGAATTCACCAGAGCCAGAGCGGAGAGCAGAACAGGCAGAAGGACCAAAGTACACTGCTGAGGGGAGCAGCGGGCGGCAGGAGAGGTCTGCGCACCATGTGGGACCCACACCGGAGGCCTGGGATCAAACCAGTGCTGCAGAGGCTGAGGGCAGCCTCGCAGCCCAGCACTCAACCGCTGCGCCACCCGGGGGGCGGGGGTCCCAAACAATTAGCGAGGCAGCCAGAAAAACAGTTTTTGTGAACAAATGAGTTTGATTGAATTGTTCAAAATAAAGGGGCAAGTGGTCTGGGCAAGGACAATCCTTCCTGCCAGATCTCCACTAATGAGAACAGAAGTCAGGTCACCTGTGAAAGTTAAGGAAACTGTTAATAACACCCTCACTTCACTTCTGGGTGAAGTGATTTGATTGCTCATTACAAGGCAGGCGTTGGTGGGCCTCCCCGGTGGCGCAGTGGTTGAGCGCTGGGTTGCGAAGCTGCCCGCGGCCTCTGCGGCGCCAGTTCGATCCCCGGCTGCTCCCCGGCCACCGGAGGAGGGTCCCACATGGCGCGCAGACCTCTCCTGCCGCCCGCTGCTCCCTCAGCAGTGTACTTTGGTCCTTCTGCCTGCTCTGCTCCCCGCTCTGGCTCTGGTGAATTCTCTCACCCTCCCGCGCTTCTGACTGTACCAGTGCTTGTATAAACAAAACAAACAAATAAATAAATTAAAAAAAAAAAAAAAAAAAAAACAAGCAGGCATTGGAGATAAAGTCCTGTGTTCACAAGAAATACAGAAAGAAATCCTTATGTCCTTTTCTTCAGCCTTTCATATGGACCACAAACACTTCAAATTTACTACTAAAATATTTACATGTAGATTCAAAACTAGATTGTGCTTTAAAATATCTGATGCTAGAATATATTTAGTATTTAGAGAAAGCAGAGATCAAAAATCAAAAAAAAATAAATTTACTATCAGATTTACTCACAGACTTAGGTTTCATTTGTTTATTTATATTTATATATTTATTTCATACTCTCTAAAAGAAAAAAAAAATTCCCTAAAGTGAAATTAAGAACATGCTAAAAATTGAAGGTAATATTTCAAAACCAATGATATGAAGGGCTATTTTCTAGTATTGCACTGAAATGGAGCTTAAAGTAATAGAACTGGAGAATATACGAGAACTCCATTTGCTTTGGGGCCAGAATCTTTGAAGAGGAGATGAATTCTCGTAAAGTCCTATTGTCCTTTAAATCCACTCTTTAGCAAGGCAGACTAAACAGAAAACAGCAATACTTCATCTTGTCAAAGATTTGATCTCTTTCACAAATAAATGTTCCATTTAATACAATCGTGTTTTTGAACTAAAAGTTTGTAGTAACTGTTAAGATGCCCTATCCAAGCACATTTAAAATAAAGAAAAACAAAACTGCTGACAGTAGTCTCAAATGATTTTATGGGACTTTACCTCTTGGTTTTTCAGGTCAACTCTTTAATGCAAATTTACTCTGCAGAGTGAAAAAAGAAGATATGACTCAAAGTGAGACTTTTGAGCATGAAGGGAAATAGTCAACATTTCCATGATTAAATCATATTGGGAATCATCAGGCCTTTGGACACTATGTTAATTTAATTAAGCTGGTACATCTGCAGCATAGTTTGAATTATCCAAGTAATATTTAACATAGTTTGAGACAGAAGTTAATAATAAAGGGAATGTTATTTTTATGGTTTGGGTCAAAAACAAAGAAGGAGCTGGTGAGGTATCACTTTTACAACATCAGTAAAAAAAAATTGTGTCGGGCCTCCCCTGGTGGCACAGCGGTTGAGTGCTGGGTTGCCCGCAGCCTCTGCAGCGGCAGTTCGATCCCCGGCCACAGGCGAGTGTCCCACCAAAAAAAAAAAAAAAAAAAATGTGTTATTTAACTAATTCATTAAATATAGTTTAATTATATTTGTGATGACCACAACACAGAAATTTGGTAATTCAAGGATTATTTACTTAGTTGATATATTTGTTTAAAAGCCCTTATATCTAGTGTTTCTTTTTGTGCATGTTCAAATGTTATTTCTGCGATTGAAGATTTCCACATACTGCTTTTCAGCCTAAATGGTTTATATGGGTCATACCATATAAACTAATTGGATCATACCACATTAGTTTGATTACCCACTTTATGTCCTGTTGGAGAAAGTGAGTGGGTATATCTATTTCATATATACATATTGATACAGAATTTCAACAGAATCACTGGTAGTTTTTAGAATATACCAACAGGTTTTACTTGTTCTTCCTTATATAGACCAATAGAATGCAATGACCAATAGAATTCAGGGTCCAGGACAAGCCCCCAATCTATAAAATTAAATGAAAATTGGCAAGCCAAGGTGACTCTGCAGTTTAGTGGAAAGGGTAATAAATTAAATATGTGTTGCAGGGTACTTAGGCTTCCAAATGAAAACAATACATATTGACCCAGACTTCTTACCATATGAGAATAAAACCTACTCCACAAGTTTGAATATCAAAATGTAAAAGATACTCTTTTTAAGAAAAGATGGTTAGTCACTTGCATATTGACTAGCACTTACCAGCACACAGTCATTCCATTCTTCTACACTTATTTTCATTCCTTCTTCCTTAACTGATGAACTGTCTTAGAAGTAAACACCATCAGATGATTTATATCCTCTATTAAATTAAAAACCCATCTGCTCTTATGCTCATGATCTTCATTTATACCTCTTTTTAAAGATTTACTTATCTATACAAGAACTGGGGTACAGGCCAGAGATGTGGGGGTTGAGAGGATTCACCAGAGACAGAGTGGGGAGCAGAACAGGTGTATCTACTGAAATACACTGCTGAGGGGGCAGCGGGTGACACAGGAGAGGTCTGCTGGGCCAGGTGGGTTACCTTCTTGGCCAGGGATTGAACTCGTACTGCAGTGGCTGCAGATAGCTTCATCATGCTGAGGCTTAAACCCTTGTGTCACTAGGGAGGCCCTATTTATACTTTTTATTGGAACATTTATTTATTTATGCATACAAGAGCTGGAGTACAGGCCAGAGATGTGGGGGGTGAGAGGATTCACCAGACACAGAGCAGGGAACAGAACAGGCAGACTGACTGAAACACACTGCTGAAGGGAACAGTGGGTGAGACAGGAGAGGTCTGCCACACCATGTGTGTTGCTCCACGGCCAGCCGGGATTGAACTGGTACTGCAGAGGTGCGGATTCTTTCATAATGTGGTGCTTAACCCCTTGTGCCACCAGGGAGGCCTCCTAATTACACTTTTATAAAAGTAGAAGTAATAACTGTGTCTTCTCATAAAACAAAACCAAGGACAGTTTTCTCCTGCATTTTTTCCTTCTAGGTTTTATTTGCAAGAGACATTTATTTCTGAATCGATAAATTTTTGAGTATCTAGTCGATTTTCTCTTAATAATTTTATTGTCATAACTCGTTTGCAACACTGTGTCTGCTTTAGGAGAATAGGTTCACATTCCCTCAGATATATATCACTACACCACAATCCCCCCAAAACACCCCTAGTCCTCTACCATATACAATTGTGTCCCCACTCCCCTTTGCCCCATTCCAACCTTCTCTCCCCCTCTAATAGCCTCAATTATGTAGTCATATTTCTAGAATTTGCTCTGATTTACTTTTTCTGTTCCTTTATTTTGTTTCTCTATATTTCACACGAGTGAAATCATTAATGCTTGTCTTTCTCTACCTGAGTTATTTCACCTAGCACTATCGTTTCTAATTCCATCCTTATTGTTGCAAAATGCAATGTATTAATAGATGATTAGTATTCCTTCATGAATATATAGCACATCTTCCTAATCCACTGCTCTTTTTTGGGCAAGAGGTTGTTTCCATAATTTGGCTACTGTCAATAGTGCCTCAGTGAGCAGAGGAGTGCATCTATTCCCTTGAATTAGTACTCCTGTAAAGTGCACTCAGACAGAATACAATGATCTTTCACCGTTTCTTACATTGTCAAAAGAATGTGTGTAGGGGGATACAGCGGGAGAAGGCAAGGGAGTTACATGTTTTTGTGAGGAATGCTGATAATAACTTTAATGTTGGAAGAGATTTAACCTACACAAAAAAGTCCAATGGCAATTTTATAACAGGTACAATATGTTCTATAATAAGGTAAGGACCAACTTAAGAAATGACAAATATAGCAAGTTGTATTGTTTTGTAATGCTTTGCATATTTTGAATTATAATGGAATAAACACATATTCATGCATGTACCTATACACATACATACATATAACATGCCACCTTAAGCCCAAGAAAATAGAATCATCTAGAATAGCATCTTGTACATAATTAGTGGTAATCAATAAGTTTTCACTCACTCTTAACAACTAATATATATTCAAATTTCACATATTGCTGCCAAATTTTACTAGAATCCTAAACACAATACTAAGTTTTATTTGACAATATGTTCATGTTATGTCCACCTTTAAGACTATAAAATCATATAATTAAATAGTCCCTCCATTTTACTTCAAAGCATCTGAAAAGGAAATATACAGAAAAGGTACAAAAATAAATATTTTCCCAATAAATGTATCAAGAGGGAGGTCTCAAATTTACTTGTTTTGTTGGTATATCCAATTGTCACTATGTTAATTAAATCAATTATTAACTTTATTAATAAAATTAGGAAACCTATCCTTTTAAAGATTTTTTTTTTAATTTATACAATAGCTGGGGTACAGGCCAGAGGCATAGGAGGGTGAAAGGATTCACCAGAGACAGAGTGGGGAGCAGAAAAGGCAGACAGACTGAAAGCACTGCTGAGGGGAGCAGTGGGTGAGACAGGAGAGGTCTGCTGTGCCATGTAGGAATCTCCCTGGCTAGCCGAGAATCGAACCCGTGCTGCAGAGGTTGCAAACAGCTTCACAGCGCTGCACTCAACCCGCTGCGCCACCAGGGAGGCCCAAGAAACCTATCCTTAAAGCTATTTTGTTTTGAAGTCAATTATTCCTTTGAGTGGTTGTAATTTTAAAGTGCCTATGATGCTGAAGTCTTAGAAATATGCTCACTTAAAATATACCTTATATGTCATAAGTTCAGAAAAAATAAAAAGCTTAGCAATCAGTATTTCCATCTAGAAGTATGTTTTCTTCATTTATATTTTATAACTTTTTGTTAAAAATTTTTACTTCAGATTTTATAGTTTTTCTAAATATTGTTAGTAGATATATTCTCTAATTGATATATAGTGAGTAAAGGATGTATATTTTAACTTATAAAAAAATAAACTATACCTGTGTTTTCTAAATGCCTTGTCAAAGTGAGTTATATTCTGGAAAAGAATTCTTGGGGCATATACAGGTCAAATTCCTCCTACATGCACCATTGAAATAAAAAAAATTCACCATAAAAAATCCATATAGTGGCTGGTTGCCTATGTTAACAGTCTGTAAATTTAGGGAGAATGAATCCCCTAACTAGTAGCTATATCAAGAAGTTTTTGTCTTCCAAAGTCATAGTAATTTGTAATTGGCAAAGGGTTTACTTTTTATTGTAAATTCTTTGCTTCTTGTGGTTTGTTGAGAAGTTCATCAATTTTCTTCCTTTGAGAAGTATAAGGTAACTACTTAATTCTCAGAATTTAAAGAATTGTTCCTGTAATGTTTCATATTGTATAGCACTAGAAGGTTCAGGTTTGGGGAATATATAGAATTTTGTGGTCTGGATCAATACAGCCTGGGCATTGCTGAGATTTCATAAAGTATTTCCTACTGTATTTGTATCACTGTAACCATATAATAAAACAGGTTGAACCTGTAGTGTCCAATATTATTTTTTTCTGGGATCAAAACAAACGATAAACATTAACCGTGTGGGATC
>NW_023603020.1:0-9020 GCF_014898055.3 Talpa occidentalis
TGTATCCAAAAAGTAATAAAGAATTTAAATGGAAAATACAGATGTGTGAAACATTTGGAAAAATAAGTTACAAGAGTTAAGAGAAATTTATGAAAGTCTTTTGAATTAGCTTTGAACCATTTTAAGATGTCATTTAAGATTTTAAATGACATTTCATGTCATTTTGGAAGTATCATATTTATCTTGTAACACATAGTTAAATGTTTCTTTTAGTGGTTGCCTTTTGTTTTCAATGAGTAAATTTAGTCCTTATGAAAGTCATTCCTGGCGATAAACGTCTACTAGGAGCATAAATAACACCATGAATTAAAAAGATCTTATTCTGTCCTATTCTATATGGAGGAAATAACAAAATAATTCAGAATAATAGAATATTATTCACTTAAAATGAGTAGGAAAATGTTCTGCTCTAGTAACAACAACAACAAAAAAAAAAAAAAAAAAAACACTGAACTGACACCTTTATTATTCATGTTAACATTCTGAATTCTTTCTAATGATTCTAGTCTTTCTTTTTTAAGTCTGAATGTGAACCCCAATCTGACCATTGGAAGAGTTTGAACAGCTACCAGGCAAACAAGTGGAATGAAGTATGTGCAGATAAATTAAAACCTAACCTATTTAAGAAGCAAGTCATTGGAAAGCCTATGAGGTCAATACACTTTCTGCATTTGCATTTTGCGGTATCACATTATATAAAAATTCATTAAACAGACAGATGTTAAAACTATAACACAGCAATGAATGTTTTATTAAGTCTAATCAGTGACATCAAGAAAGAGAAAAAAAGATTCAATTTTTCTTTGTTTTACATGTGGCTTAAAGATTGATTGGTAACTAAATAAAACTACTTTTTTGATGCTTATGCTCTTTTTAGGGTGTCTGGGATTATGCTTCACTGTAATTGATTTTTCTTTGTCTAGACTAGTCATATTTTGGTTTCTATAGGATTAGTTGATAATTTGAAGAGAGAAAACAAACCATATCATTAATTTTAAAAAATGCTAGATTACTATCAAATGAAAATATTTAGCAGTAGTACAATATAAATATTACGTTATACTCCTACCAATGGGAAAATGACAGTGACAAATTTCTAGCTCAAATAAATCTATTTTTTAAAATTGTTTTGTATGGCAATTTAAATCGTGAGAAATAGTAACAGGATATCCTAATAGACACTAGTAATATTTTCAAAAAGTATCTTAAGTGATATGTTGTACTCTTTAATCATTAATCCAGAAAACATTGTTCTATATACATAATTTATATTTTTAGAGGTAGAAAAGTAAAAATATATATATATATATGAAGTTGTCAGTAGGCAAAGAGTGATTAGTATTTTACCTCAAAATGAAGATTTTCAGTTATTATAGTTTTGGATGTTTTTGAAACTCACATAGATTTTAAAACCTAGTGTTTATGACATTAAATTTGGAGCTAATCATATTTTAAAATATGTTTACATTAATGTTACAATAGTAATTTTGAGGGAAAAGATTAATAAATGATTCTGGCAGGGAAAATATAATCTGTCACATGATTTTTGCTTTTAATGAAGATTAAGTATTCTAAAAGTATAGGTATTGTCTACTAAAGTTTTCTCTCACTTGTAGCAGCACAGCTGTTTATTCTTTTTTTTTATGGATTAAGGAAGCATTTTTAACTTTCAATGGGAAAGTGGAGAGGTTTTGACGATGTATAGTGACTATTTCTTAAAAGCCATTGGGAGTTAGGTGCACTCTGCTACACTGCGTGATTTACTAAATTTTGTTTCACTTACTGCTTTGCTTCCTCATTTCTCAGCCTTTTGGGAAAAAAAAAATCTTTGTTACCTTGTTTCTTGGTCCTCAACTTCTGTTTCCTTCCTTTCTTTCTTTTTTTTTAAAAAGATTTATTTATTTATTCATACAAGAACTTGGGTACAGGCCAGAGGTGCAGATGGTGAGAGGATTCATCAGAGACGGAGTGGGGAACAGAACAGGCAGACTGACTGAAATACACTGCTGAGGGGAGCAGTGGGCAAGACAGGAGAGGTCTGCTGTGCCATGTGGGTTGCTCCCTGTCTGGCTGAGGATGGAACTCCTGCTGCAGAGGCTGCAGATTGCTTCAAAGTGCTGTGCTTTAACCCCTTGGGCCCCCAGAGAGGCCCTTCTTTGTTTCTTTTGAGTATTAATCAAGATCAATGACTAAGGCTTATGAAATGGATGTAAAATTTAGAAGTAGTCAAACAATAGAAATAGTGATAATAATTCATATGAGAACAGTGATAGCACTTAAATAAAAATGTGCTATCTACCCCTTAAGGGGCAGAGAGGACATTTCTCCCACATCTCTGTGTTCTTCTCAGGCTGGTTGAGCAACCAGATTAATAT
Organism: Talpa occidentalis; assembly: GCF_014898055.3. Taxonomy (NCBI): domain Eukaryota; kingdom Metazoa; phylum Chordata; class Mammalia; order Eulipotyphla; family Talpidae; genus Talpa; species Talpa occidentalis. Next base: position 2,376 of record NW_023603020.1, read on the forward strand.
CAGACAGATTAGTAGAAGAAAAGAACAAATTTAGTAACATATGCATATAGAGAATTTACATGGATATAAATTATAGAGTAATGGGAAAAAGCAAGGTTTTTAACCTGAGCTACAAAATGGGCTGCAAGGAGAGAGGAGGGTGATTTATATGGAAAAAAAAAGATACTCTCAAACTATATGTTTGCCCTGCCAGATAGATTGGTTTTCTGCTAGAAAATTTATTTGTGGAAAGAATCCTAAATACACTCAATACACTACATACACTCAATCCTCAATCTTCTAGGTAGTTAAGAGAGTTGTAATATTTCTCTTAAACCGTAGAGTCTCTATTGACCTTAGCTTTGGTATAATCCACAGGTCAAAATGACAAGTCTTTGGGAAGGCCTGTTCTGGATGTCTTGGGAGGCCTATCTTTACTTGATGACTATTCCATTAACATGTTTAATTCTTTCAACAAAATTATTTTGAAAATTTCCTTCAATTTATAGATGAGAAAAGTGAGTCATTGGCAGACTGAATGTCTCACCCATATTCACTGTTAAATATGTTTTAAAACAAAAAGTGATCAATTATCTATTCCCTATGCCTATCTAGCTCTTGGACTATGAAATTTTTCATTTAGCTTTTATTAAATGCATAATTTTTAACAATTTAATGAATTGTAAGCAGTTTTAAAAATCAAGGATTAGTTTTGAGGACTTTCATGAGGGATTATTGACTTTAGTATTAAAGAAGTCATGAGAGGATTAATGAAATATAGAAAAAGTGACTTTAATTAAGCTTTCAATATCATAATTTGATGAAAAGTGGGTAGCACAAAGCAATAAGGAATGAAGAAATTATTAAGTACAATAAAGATGAGAAATCTGGGTTGATAAATATAGAAAGACTACTTTTACATTACATACAAACAGAGTTTTGTAGATTAAAATTTAAATGCAAATTTAAAAGTATAAAATGTCGGCCTGCTAATCTTAAGTGGCCTATTTGGCCACCATTTTTTGTTACCTGCAGTTCTGCATTCCTATACATGGTCAGAACTGCCTGGTCAATCAGTCATAGCTAAACCCTACAAGGTGCCTTTCAAATCAACCAAGACCCTAAAGCTTGATCATTCTAGGAAGGCTATGCATCATGAAGTATGACTGGGAATGCCCTGGGAGCTGATGACTGATGCATAAATGTACTCCTGATTTATACATCATGAGATATGACCAGGGACACCTGGGGGGCTGAGGAAATGTATGACAAGGGACCCCAGAAGCTGATCAGTGGAACACCTTGTTGATAAGATTGAAAGCATGGTTAGGAATGTAGGGCTTGATATCACTTACAATACCAAGTTATCAAGCAGATGAGAAGTGCCCGGAGGGCAGACTCACAACCTCTGATATGATAGATGACAGCACATTTTCTAGTTTCATCCCTCCCTTTCTTTTTGTCCTCTTTCCCCTCACTGATTCTGTTTATTATTTTATCAATATAAAGGCCAGGATCTTGCTCTTTGGCAGCATCCTGCATCCTACAGCTTGCTCCACCACTCCCGTTTGTCAGTGCAGTGTTGCCAATGCAACAATAAAATTAATGGAAAATTTGGCAGATATCTTTATAAAAGAAATTTGTAGAATACCTTCATAATGAAAATATCCTAAACACAAACCATGAAGTGAAAGTTTGATACATTAAATTATATCAATTTAAGGATTTGGGGGCAGATATTGATCACTATTTTCAAACCTATCAAAATTGTTTTAGCTTCTCATGTAGTTGACTGGGGAAATGTGTCTTGTTTCGGCCATGGGCCACATACAAGAGTTATATGCATTACTTTTGGTCAGAGATCCTCAGAGAAGACTATACTTAAACCATATGATCTGTTACCCTTTCCTTGATAAGATTAGTGATCATATTTGAAACAGTAGAGCCTTAAGTTGCCACTCTAAAAGAATTGTTATGGAGACTGGTCAGTGATGCAGTAAACTCTATATGACACTTTATGTATATAAACACTTAGATTGTGAAGTCATTTGTTTCTAATACATAGCCTGTCCTATCCTGATGATTATACTCTTCAACAAAGGAAATCCACCATCACCAAAAGCTAGAAAAAATATGATCTCATGTCTGAAACCAAAGAATACAAAATATAGAATGACATGTATAGAATATAGTAGACAAATCCACTAGAAACAGGAGTTCTGATAATAACCAATGAATAAAGGACAGGAATATATAATCAAAACAGAGAACCACCAAATGACTAGTAATTATTTGACTCTCTAACTTTCTAGGAAAGTTATTGTGAATTTAAAAAAAAAAGAATACCACAAAATTTAAAAATTGGATAGCACAAAATGTGAGGATGAGGAGTTATTGAAGGTCTCATATAATTGAATAGGAGTTTAAATAGTTGCAAACATTGTAGAAATTGAGTTTGGAGAAGAATTTAGTAAAAATAACTATGTGTATAACTTTGAACATAGAAATGTCACTATTGGCTGTCTCACTCAGTCCCATAACTCGTTTCCATTTGTATCAGAAGATGTCCATTTTGAATGGAAGAGATAATTAAAATTACTAGACTAAATATAGAACATTATGAAGCAGTTAGAATAGACAGATAAACAAATATAATAAAATCAAAGTATTTTATGAAAAGGTGATAACAACTTAGATCTATCTAGCAAAAATATTTATGACAACTTTTGAAAAATATGCACAAAGACACAAAAGTTTATTTCAAACCCAGGTACATAGACAAGTAGATATCGAAAATATTAATACATATCAAGCACAGGGAGTGGTGATTATAGAGGAGGAAACAATGACATATGGCAGGGGATAAAAGCAAATACAGTAAAAGGAAGTGCTTGACATAAATAAATATAAGTATAAATATATAAAAATGAATATAAAAAATTAGTATATAAGCTCCAGTATGATTAACACAATAGATTGCAAGAGAGACAAAAGAGAAAAGAATGAAATATTGAGGAAAAAGACTATTAAGAAGGGTTAAGAAATTCCCAAATGTGACCTTCATTAAGACTTTTGATTTTCAAGCTTATCGCAAAATATGAATAAGACATTATTTCATTATTTTTCATTAAAATGAAACTAAACAAGACAATAAACAAACAAAACACTATATTTAACCCACATTTTTATTCTAGTGTCTGACATACATCTATTACCTAGTAACAAGAGAAAGTCTCTTGTGACTTCCTGTTCAATATCTTTATTGGATTACCCTCCCATTATTATAAAGCCATGAAGAAATATTTTTCTACTTTGGAATGTACCTCCTTTTCATTGTATAATCACAAAGCATCAAAAGAGTGAAAACATTTTTTTTAATGCCATGCAAAGCAGACTGGTATTAAATATAGCTTTATTTGGCAAGGCGCATTTGTAGTAGATTTTCCTTTTCTAAATATGTTTATTAAAAAGGAAGTAAAATAATAAGCAAATCCTACTGAGTCACCCACAAAAATAAACTAGCTTGCATTGTGACATAACGAATATGGTATGAGACAGTATGTGGGTGTAATTTTGTTCAGATATTCAGGGACATAATCAGCACAAGAAGCACAGCTGGAGTTAGAGTCCAAGTTTATAAATCCTCAGGTTTTCTAATAGCATCTAATCATTCAGATTCTTAAATGGTTTTTATACTAAGTGAAAATAAAGGGACAAGGCCATATTTTGTAACCTCTTGTGAATCTAAAGCTGCTTGCCTGTTGCAATAAATTTATGACAATTTTTTGGACAATACACAGCGAGATTTCTGACAAAGCCCACTAACAAAAGCTTTTATTCTAAACAGTTTGCTAATTTTCAAAAGAGCCTTTTGAGTAAGAAAATACATGTCGCCATTTCTTTTCAACTTTGGGTCAAGAAAAGGTCACTTTATGGGAGTTATTGTTGATTATATGTTAACATTCACAGGAAGCAGAGTACGGTTATTTTAGGATCAAGATGACAGCTATATGAAATGATAATGTAGCTATATTGGGAAATGTAATTAAACTGCCTTTGTGTATTCAATTGTAATTGCAGTGAGACTGCTGGGTGAAAATCTGATGATGAGACACAAAGGAATTTGAAGCACCACTGACTCCAGTCTTATTTAGAAACTCAAATTCAACCTGGACTAGTGGGAAATATTTGATTTTAAGTGTTAAGTGAACAAATAGTTAAAACTTGTTCTTTTCTCTTAAGTCAGTAAACACTACTATGACAACAGTTCTTCCCCAGACTACAGAACTGTTTCTCCTTATACAATTCTGAGCAGACAACGTCAACCTTTTGCCCCATGTACCTCACCCTTGTAAGACACAAGGCAGAAAACCACAGACCTGTTGCTAAACACTGCCTAAAGAGAGGCTGAGCAGGACTCCAGGAGACACTCAGGTTGTTTATAACAAACTTCCATGTGTCCATGAAGCCTTTGGATCAGAAGAGTTTCACAGGGGCTGCTCTTAATATATGGTCTCTTTTCATTGACTTAGGGAAACATTATTTCAGTGGGTTCCTAAACTTAAACTACTTGCAGTATATATATATAATACATTATATATTAATACATATATATTTCATTGCCATTGCATTAAGCAAAGTCAATGGTTTTGCTCTGCAGATTTAAGTTGTAGTCACTTTATCCTACTTGTTTGCTTGTTTCTATGACAAGAAACTGAGTGGTCTCCCTTCCTTCCACAGCTGTCATCTTTTTTGATCATTTTCTTCTTTTTGTTCTTTCTCTTTTACTCTTAAAGAGATCTTCTATTGGGCCTCCCCTAGTGGCGCAGCGGTTGAGCGCTGGGTTGCGAAGCTGCCCGCAGCCTCTGCAGCGCCGGTTCTATGAGAGTCCACATGGTAAGCAGACCTCCCCTGCCGCCCACTGCTCCCCTCAGCAGTGTATTTCGTCGGTCTACCTGTTCTGTTCCCCGCTCTGGTGAATTCTCTCACCCTCCAGCACTTCTGACTATACCTGGTGCTTGTATAAATAAATAAATTAAAAAAAAAAAGAGATCTTCTATTTGTCAAAATCGATATCTTTTCTATAATATGACATCCTTTCTTGCCTTGTTATCGCTAATGGATATTATAATTGTGTTTTCAACAACAATTTAATCTCAATTTTTATCTTATGTAACAATATTTATGATATTGCATTTGATTGGAGACACAGCCTTTGTATTTTTAAAAATTGTTTTTTGTAGTCATCACATATATTTATAGTTTTTATAACTTCAGGTCAATGATTTACTTTTTATTATGGTTGACAGCTAGTTTTTTCTCCCTCTTTTTTTATCCCTAAAAGAAAGATGACCTATCTATGTCCAGTTTTTGTCACATTATAACAGGTGTGTTTAATCTCTTTGAACCACATCCCAATCACGTGAAACACTCCAGGATATATTCTAAAAGATACCAGTCAGTATTGCTCTCCAGTTCTGATGAGATGTTTCCTTCCAGTAATCCTCAGTGTTCAGAGAATGAATTTCTACATAGGTAATTTGCAATAAATTCTGATTGTTCTCTAGAAATGGCACATTAAACAATATATTAATCCTGAGAGCTATAACTACTGTAACTCTTTTTTGTAACACTGGCTAACCTCATATCCAGGGTGTTTCATCTATTTATTTTAACCCATGCACATATCACTGAATTGTTGAGAAAGAACAAAGACTCTAAGAGGATTTTTTTTCAATTCTCTATTTTGTCAGTGGAAAGTTTTAATGGAATGGAATATTCAACTTTTTAAATGATGGTGGTTCTTTCATAGTCAGTCTAAAGACTAAATAAAGGGCCATTTTGCCAGTTATGGCCTGGTATCATAAAATGTGACCAACCTATTTCTAACAGCTAAAATAAGAATTCAGTCATCCCTGAAATTTCCCAAAGTCATTCTTTGATTTTAAACAATGAATAGTTCTTTGTCTCAGAAAAACAGCATTATTAAATTATCTCCAGTAATTGAAAAGGAAGACTACCCGAATTGCAGGAAGTCCAGAGTAAAATAAAATCATATGAAGTAAACTAAACTTATCTTATAAATACCATATGTGTGGACTCTTTTGACAATGGCTTTTGTTGGTTTAGTTTGAAAGTAATAGAACAGGGTATGTTTCATTGTCTTGAACAAAAAAAAAAAAAGCCTGTAACAATTTGCAGAATTAGAGATTTCATCGTTTTTAAATATTACATTTCACCAAAAGAGTACTCCCTATTTTTTTCTTTAAATGAGAACATGGTTTGAAGAATAAGACCTGACCAAAGGTTTGCTGCTATCATTGGATTATTGTTTGGAAACACTGTGAACAGCCTTTACCAATCTGTCAAACTTGAAGTTTTATCCTTGGCACCAACCAATAGCAGGAGTGAATGTGAAACACAAAAACCATCTTTCTTTTCTCTAAAGGTAAATTAACAAATCACATTGTCACCAGCAAAGGGAAGTCCAGTATTGAGACTCTGGAGGTAAACTGTCTTTCACATTTAGAGTTCTGAACAATTTTAATGTCCACATTAATTATTGTTAGAATGACCAGACCTAAGCCTGTTGGTAAAGTAGACAAAATATGTCTCTAAAGTGTTTCCTTGACTTTCTGAGCTCCTCTTTTACTTTATTTTTTTTTT
>NW_023603021.1:0-9018 GCF_014898055.3 Talpa occidentalis
GTAAATAGGAGATAACAAAGCCAGATTAAGGTGCAACTGGTAGGTTTACTTACCAACTACTATATTAACTACTGTGCCAGTATTGCAATACAGGTTGTTAGGATCAAAGATTACAAATATTATGTACCTTGGACCTTCAGGATACTAACACATCATAGAGTATTATTAACAGTTTAAGGGGACAGTGCCTGACGTCATTAACAGTTTTAAGAGGATAGTGCCTGAAGCTTAACATCATCTGGGGATATTTAAAAACTGTTGATACTGGGCTCCCTCAGATACTCTGATTAACTTACAAGACATTTAACCTGTGCATAGGGTTTTTTTTTTTTTTTTAAAGATTTATTTATTTATGCAAACAAGAACTGGGGTACAGGCCAGTGGTATGGAGAGTGAGAGGACTCACCAGAGACAGAGTGGGGAACAGAACAGTCTGACTGACTGAAAACACTGCTGAGGGGAGCAGCGGGTGAGACAGTAGAGGTCTGCTGCGCCATGTGGGCAACTCCCTGGCCGGCCTGGGATCTAATGAACTTACGCTGCAGAGGCTGGGACAGCATCATAGTGCTCTAGCGCTGTGCTTAATCCCTTGCGCCACCAGGTAGGCCCTGCGTATAGGGTTTTTTAAAAGCGTATCTGCTGATTCTGATGTACAACAAAATTTGGGAAAAAGAGAAAGGCAAATCTGAAATTATAAAAATACTTCATATATGAGAATAAAATGAATAGAAACAGAAATACATTGTGAAAATGCATAATAATAGGAAACCATTGCTTTTGTACTAAAATATTTAAATAAAGCAGAGAAAGGTAAGGATTTCATTGAAGTGGAAGCCATGGTATACCTAAGAAAATATTACTGTGAATGTTGTCAGATAGTTACTGTTGTCAATATTCAGGTGTAATGTGGGAATAATAAGTGGTCACTTATTATTAAAATTATTAAAATGCAGCTAATGTTTTTAATTGGTTGGAATGTAATCATCTAAACAAATTATCGGGCCTCCCCGGTGGCACAGCGGTTGAGCACTGGGTTGCGAAGCTGCCGGCAACCTCTGCAGGGCTGGTTCGATCCCCGGCCAACGGGCGAGGCTTCCACATGGCACACAGACCTCTCCTGCCACCCGCTGCTCCCCTCAGCAGTGTATTTCGTCAGTCTGCCTGCTCTGCTCTCCCCTCTGGCTCTGGTGAATTCTCTCACCCTCCCACTCTTCTGACTATACCCAGTGCTTGTATAAATAAGTAAATAAATCTTTAAAAAAATAAACAAAGTATCTATTAGATATATTACCATTTGGGTCACAGGAGGTAGTCAAGATTTTCTTGCATAAATGAAAATACTATTATAGGAAAGTAAAGGTGAGATGAGTTTAGAAGTAGCTTAAATCGAAGGTATTTAAATCTGAATACAATGGTCTAAGAGTTTGTTTTTACCCGACTATACAATATAGCTCCTGTAACTTATTACACATTGGTTATATTGTTTGTTATGAGGTTACTTTTTTGAAAGGCCCTGTAAACCTACACACAGCCAAAAATGCATTGTAATTGTAATACCAACCTAATGTAGAAATACATTATTTCCCAGAGCAGTATTAGAGTCAATACTTGGTTCCCGTTGGAGCCTGCTGGGAGCGTAAGAAAAATGTAAGACTATTTCTTCCCAGGTTGTTAGGATCACATCTCTACTTATGAGTTCTTCCCAAAGGCAAGTCTGTGTAATTTTTATACATTACTAAGTGTAGCAAATATGTAGGGAATTCCACCTTTGCAGTATAACTCATTTAATGTATTCACTTAGTGACTTTAATTCTTATCTGTGTTATTTTATATTGTATTGCTCACAATTACAGAGATTTTGAGTATTGTGCTCTTGTACAATGGTTACAACTTATCTGTAAGCTTTTTTTACTCCTCTATTTTCTAATAATTTGTGCTTCTGTGAATTTATTTAAACTTAACTATAGGCACTTTCATGATTCATTTGAACATTTAATCATCAAATGATTAAAATTTCTTAATAAATGTAAGAATAGTTCAGTACTATACAGTTGAGCAAATAAGAAAGAAATGCCGGATATGGTAAAGAAAAGCTCGTTACTTCCATTCCTACATTAAAATCTCTAAATTTTTTTGATTGTACATCCCATGAGTAAGACATTTTCTACCTGTGATAAGCTGATTTTGTCTATAACATAATTCTCCTGCTCCCCATTCCCTTTCCCAAAAGAGCTACTTACAATTGTTATCTTGTGGGGAGATTACTTAAGAAATAAAGGGCTAAATAAAGTTTTTTTTCCTTCCAGTCTTGGTAATCAAAAGACTGAGTGTATATTTCTTGTTTGTTATATTATAGTTTGCAGCATATGTATTTTTATTTATAAAATTAAATGCACATGCTACTAAATCATTTTCTTGTCAGTTGTCATGAGATGGTTATGATTTTAATTTTTTCTTTCTCAAACTATTAATTTGTAAAAAATGTTTACATAACTAAGTAATTTTGGGGACATAACCTCACACATGGCTTAAACTTTTATGGTGATTTATGGAGAGCTTGTGCATGAAGTGTAAGTGCCACCACTATGTTTCTTACTCATTTGTGATTATTGTTCAAATTTTGTTTCTATTTCTTCAGAAATCTAAGTGCTTCCAAGAGGTATCATAATCAATATAAACAACAAACCCATTGCATTGAACATATAAAACTTATAGTAAGTGAAAATACTAGTGACAAGTGATGCTTTCTTGATTACACCACCCATTTGTGTTGTACCTATCTTTTTTGGAGAATGCATCATTTTGAGGACGTTAAACGAAGTATTTTTTTTTTTTTTTTTTTTGAGTCTCCAAATACATCTCTGAGGTAGATGTCCAGGGGAGTATCATCTATGTTTTTTTTTTTTGTTTGTTTTGTTTTTTTATTTCTTTATTTATTTTTTTTAATCTTAAATTTTATTTTTATATTCCCCCATACAATTGCAAACGCCCCATTCTGACCCCAATCCCCCCCTCCCGCCCCCCACCTCCCAAAAGTGTCTCTGGTTCATAGTTTTTGTTGATTTTGATTTTCACTTTCTTATATTCATTTTCCTGGTCCCTTATTTAAGTTTTCTAGATTCCTGCTATGAGTGAGACCATCTGGTATTTTTCTTTTTCTTTTTGGCTTATTTCGCTGAGCATGATCCCTTCCAGCGCCATCCATGTTGCTGCAAATTGCATGTGTTTATCTTTTTTGAATGCTGAGTAATATTCCATGGTATATATGTACCACATCTTCTTGATCCAGTCATCTACTTTTGGGCATTTGGGTTGTTTCCAAAGCTTAGCTATTGTAAACAGTGCTGCTATAAACATAGGGGTGCAGGTGCTCTTTGGAATTGATGTTTCTGTGTCCTTTGGGTAAATACCTAGGAGTGGAATTGCTGGATCATATGGAAGCTCTATGTTTAGTAGGTCCAGAAATCTCCACACAGCTCTCCATAGTGGTTGGACCAGTTTGCACTCCCACCAACAGTGCAGAAGAGTTCCTTTTCTCCACAACCTCGCCAACATTTGTTGTTGCTAGTTTTTTTTAATATGTGCCATTCTCACTGCTGTGAGATGGTATCCCATTGTAGTTTTGATTTGCATTTCCCTGATTGCAAGTGATGTTGAACATTTTTCATATGTCTGTTGGCCATTTGCATTTCCTCTTCAGAGAAGTTTCTTTTTAGCTCTTCTGCCCATTTTTTGACTGGATTATTTTCTTTGTTGTTGCTGAGTCTCATCAGCTCTTTGCAGATTTTGTGATCAGTCCTTTATCATTAGTGTTGGGTGCAAAAATGTTCTCCCAGTCGGTGGGGTTTCTCTTTGTTTTTGTTATTGTCTCTTTTGCTGTGCAGAAGCTCTTTAATTTGATGTAGTCCCAGCTGTTTATCTTTGTCTTCACTATCACTGCTTTGGGTGATGTGTCTGTAAAGATGTCTTTGATGTGCAAATCCCGTAGTGTTTCGCCTATATTTCCTTCTGTGTATTTTATGTTTCAGGTCTTATGTCTAGTTCTTTAATCCATTTTGAGTTGATTTTTGTGTATGGTGTGAGGTAGTGGTCAAGCTTCATTCTTTTGCATGTAGCGACCCAGTTTTCCCAGCACCATTTATTGAACAAACTTTCTTTGCTCCAATGCATAGTCTTTGCTCCTTTGTCAAAGATTAGTTGACCATAAATCTGTGGGTTTATTTCTGGATTTTCTATTCGATTCCATTGGTCTGTATGTCTGTTCTTGTTCCAATACCATGCAGTTTTGATGATTATGGCTTTGTAGTATAGTTTGAAGTCTGGAGTTTGATGCCTCCATTTCCTTCTTTTTTTTTCAGTAGAGCTTTGGCTATTCGGGTTTTTGGTGATTCCATATGAATTTCATCAATAATTGTTCTATTTCTTTGAAGAATGCCATTGAGATTTTGATTGGATAGCATTGAATCTGTATATCGCTTTTGGTAGGATGGCCATTTTAATAATGTTTATTCTTCCAATCCATGAGCAGGGATGTCTTTCCATTTCTTTGTGTCTTCTTCTATTTCTTTTAACAGTGTTTATAGTTTTCTTTGTATAGGTCCTTTACCTCTTTTGTTACATTTATTCCCAAATATTTGATTTTTTTTGCTTCAATAACGAAAGGGATGGTTTTTTTGATTTCTTCTTCTTCAGATTTATTGTTTGTGTATAGGAAGGCTACTGACTTTTGCGTGTTGATTTTGTATCCTGCCACTTTACTGAACTGACTGATGAGTTGAATTAGTTTTTCTGTGGAGATTTTGGGGTTCTCTATGTATATTATCATATCATCTGCAAATAGTGATAGTTTGACTTCTTCTTTCCTATTTGGATTCCTTGGATGTCTTTCTCTTGTCTTATTGCTCTGGCTAGGACTTCCAGTATTATATGAAAAGCAGTGGTGAGAGTGGACATCCTTGTCTTGTTCCAGATCTTAATGGAATTGCTTTCAGCTTTTCACCATTGAGAATGATACTGGCTGTTGGCTTGTCATAGATGGCCTTTATGATGTTGAGGTATGTTCCTTGTATCCAAGAATTTCAAGGGCTTTTATCATGAATGGGTGTTGCACTTTGTCGAAAGCTTTCTCAGCATCTATTGATATTATCATATGGTTTTTATATTTCTTTTTGTTGATGTGTTGGATAACGTTGATTGATTTTCGGATGTTAAACCATCCTTGTGCCCCTGGAATGAATCCAACTTGGTCGTGGTGAATTATCTTATGGATACATTGTTGGATTCTGATAGCTAAAATTTTATTGAGGATTTTTGCATCAGTGTTCATTAGGGAGATTGGCCTATAGTTTTCCTTTTTGTGTTGTCCTTATTCGGTTTTGGTATTAGTATAATATTGGCTTCATAGAACGTGTTTGGTATTGTCCCTTCCTTCTCAATTTTTGGAAGAGTTTGTGAAGGATAGGCACTAATTCGTCTCTGAATGTTTGGTAGAATTCATTTGTAAATCCATCAGGTCCTGGGCTTTTGTTTTTGGGGAGGTTTTTGATTACCATTTCAATTTCGCTGCTTGTAATTGGTCTGTTTAGGTGTTCTATTTCTTCTTTATCTAGCTTTGGGTGATTGTAGAGTTGTAGGAATTTGTCCATCTCCTAGATTGTTGAACTTGTTCCATATAACTGTTCATAGTAGTTACTGATTATTCTTTTGATTTCTGCTGTGTCCGTTGTGATTTCTCCTCTTTCATTTATGATCCTGTGTATTTGTGCTTTCTCCCTTTTTTCCTTTGTGAGCCTGGCTAGGGTTTGTCTATTTTATTTATTTTTCAAAGAACCAGCTCTTGGTTTCATTGATCTTTTGGATTGTTTTTTTAGTTTCAATTTCATTTATTTCTGCTTTGTTTTATTATTTCTTTTCTTACTGGATTTGGGTTTTTTTGTTGTTCTTTTTCTAGATCTTTGAGCTTCGAGATTAGGTTGTTTCTTGAGTTCTTTCTTGTTTTTGATGTGAGCTTCTATTGCTATATATTTTCCTCTTATTACTGCTTTTGCTGCATCCCATACATTTAGGATATTGTGTCCTCCTTGTCATTCAATTCAAAGAATTTTTAATTTCTTCTTTGATCTCCTCATTAGTCCAGTGGTCTTCCAGTAGTGTGCTTTAATCTCCATGAGGTAGGATAGTTCCTTGCCTTCTTTTATGATTTATTTCTAGTTTGATGCCTTCGTGGTCAGAAAAGATGGTTGGTATGATTTCAATCTTGGTGTATCTGTGATGTTTGTCTTGCCCCAGTATGTGATCGATCCTGGAGAATGATCCGTGTGCGCTTGAGGAAAATGTGTACTCCGTTTTTTTGGGTTTAGTGTTCTATAGATGTCTGTTAAGCCCAAATGCTCTAGGTCCTTATTTAGAGCTTTAGTTTCTTTACTTATTTTTTGTCTTGTTGATCTATCATTGTTGATAGTGTGTGTTTGAAGTCTCCCACTACGTATGGTGTTTCTCTGATGTCTGTTTTCAGAGAGGACAACAGTTGTCTGATATATTTTGGCTCTTTCGTTTGGTGAGTATATGTTAATGAGTGTTATTTCTTTGAAGTATTGTCCCCTTAATCATAATGTAGTGACCATGGGGTCTCTTTTATTTTTTGAGTTTGAAGTCTGTTTTATCTGATATAAGTATAGCTGTTCCTGCTTTCTTTTTTGTTTGCTTGTGTAGGATTGTTTCCATCTTTGACTTTGAGCCTATTTTTATCTTTGTAGCTAAATGTGTTTCCTGGAGACAGCAAAAGGTTGGGTTTGTTTTAATCCAGCTGCAACTCTGTGTCTTTTTATTGAAGAGTTTAGTCCATTTACATTTAGAGTTATATTGATATGTTAGCACTGTATTTGCCATTATGTTTGTCTTTCCTTTGATTTTATTTCTTCTTAATAACTTTTTTTTTTTTTTTTTTTGTCTTCTTTCGTTGTTATTCGTCCCTCTGAGGTTCTGGCTTTAGGATCCTTGTAGTATTTTTTGGAGTGGGGTTTATTCGTAATGAAAATCCGGAGTTTCTCTTTGTCTGGGAAGGTCCATATTCTTTCTTCATGGAGGAAAGAGAGCTTTGCGGGATAGAGTATTCTTGGTTGGCATCTGTTTTCTTGGAGTCTGTGACTATGTCCCTCCACTCTCTCCTTGCCCGTAGTGTTTCTTCAGAGAAGTCTGATGTCAGCCTGATTGGTTTTCCTTTGAATGTTATGTTTCTTTCCTTGTCAGCTTCATATTTTTCCTTGTCCTGGATCTTGGGAGCTTTACTATATGTGTCTTGCTGTGTTTTCCTTTCGTCGTGGAAGTTTGGTTCTCTGCTTCTTGTATATCAATTTTCAGCTCCTTCTTCGCATTTGGGAAGTTCTCTTCAATTATCTCCTGGAATATTTTCTCTGTTCCTACATTTCTCTCCTCTCCTTCTGGAATTCCTATAACTCTTATATTTCCTTTCCTCATGGGTCAGATAGTTCTCGAAGTCTTTCTTCATTCTTTTTTTCTTCGTACTTCTCTTTCCTTTTCTGTTTTGGTTCTTTTATTTCTGTGTCTTCAAGAGAACTTATTCGTTCTTCCATTTCATCTATTCTGCTTTCCTTGCTTTTCCCGGAGTTCTTTAGTTCCTCCATTAATTCTTTGATCTCTGCATTTCTTTTACTTCCCTCTTTAGGGACTCAATTCATTCTTCTGACCATTGTTTCCCTCTTTAGGGACTCAATTTCCTTTCTGATCTATCACTTTTTTAATCATGGCAATTTTAAATTCTCTTTCTGGAAGGCTGAAGTTCTCCAAGTTGCTGTCGTTGCAATCTGGGGAGTGGTTTTCTTTTTGTGGTGTGCTTCTTTCCTGAGGAGTTGTTAGGTGCGTGTGGTTCTTCTACTCCCTACTGTCTGTTTTCTAATTTGTCGTATGCGTTGGGACACTGTGATGCTCGGACTGACTGGCATCTTGGTGAACTTCTCCGCTCCCCTCTGGCTCTTCCAGGAGCCATCTCTGCCTTCTGGGGAGCTTTCTGCTGGTTTTAGGCAGTTTTTACTGAAGAAATGTCCCTGTTCTCAAATGGCGAAGCGGATGCAGTCCCTGCGCCTCCGGTTTCAGGCACACTCTTCTGCGCCCCCGTCGTGGGTGCCTGCTCCCTCTGTGGGCTCAGACTGCTGGTCGGAAGGGCTTGGCGTGGAATAACTTCCCGGCTGCCACTGCAGAAGCCTTCTGCCCTTTCAAGCAGTCTTAAGAAATTTCCTGTTCTATGGGTGTTAGTGACTTTTTTTTTTTCCTGGTCACTAGTGGCGCCAGAGATCTCTCCTATTGTCCTTGGGGGGCTGTTTTTCGTCCCCCCCACCCCGTGGGACAGGGAACAGAGCGGGAATGGTAGGGTACACCTCAACAGCTTTGGGGTGCTGTGTCTGCCTTGTGCCCCACCGTCGTGGAGAACCCACGCCCCGAATTTTCGTTGCCCTGGGTCTCAGTTCAAAGCCCTCAGTTCCAGGACGAGGGCTGTAGCCCAGTTCAGTGCGCGGGAAGGGGCCTTTTGCACAGCTCCCGTGCCAGGTGCCTGGTTCCTGCTCACTCAGGGAGGGACCTTCACCTCAGTGAGACCTCCGCGCGTCTCCCCGCAAGCCTAGGTCGTCTCCCCGCAAGCCTAGGTCGCAGGCGCGGGACCTGGGCAGCCGCGATCCAGGTCTGCACTGCTTTTCAAGCTCCCAGAGCGCGCCGCGTTTTCCGCGCCAGCTTACCGCAGCCCGGGCTGTGTGCGCGTCTCCCGGGGGTCTTTGTTCTTCTCTAATGGCGCCGGAGCCGTTCGCTCGCCGCGGCGAATCCTGCAGGGTTCGCCTCAGCTCCCGTTCACGGGTGTGGTGGCTGCAATAGTTCCTTTCCCTCACCAGGTCCCGCTTGCTGTGTCGTTTGTTCTTGTGGGCCGTTTTGGTTTGTTGTTTCCTCCCTCTGCGGGTCGGAGAGTGCCGCTCTGTGGGCGGGGGAGGGGAGCAGGGTTCTGCGCTTCCCTCT
>NW_023603023.1:0-9000 GCF_014898055.3 Talpa occidentalis
GGGAGCAGGCAATTCCATTTAGTGCAATAAATGTTATTTATTTTAGGGGAAATGCAGGGTGTGTGGGAACTCTTTGTAAGGGCCCTTGATGAGGCCACAGGGGGTCAGGAAAGACTTGTGGGGAGAATATCCAAATGATTCCTGAAAAATGAGAAGGAATAGGACAGATGTAGATAGGGAAGGAAGGGGGAATGGGAGTAGGGGTAGAAATATCTGACCTGCTGAAAGCCATGGTAGAAAGGTCTATTAAGAGAAAACGAATTTCCTTCCCCAATGCACCTGTGCACCATCACCACAATCCCCTGTGCTCCTGCCTCCCTCCCTCTGATCCCTCTCCCTCCTCCTCCCCTGCAGGATGTCTCTGGTTTATAATTGTCTGTTTTTTTTTTTTTTTGTTGTTCTGTTTTGTACTGTTATTGTTTTTTCACACTGATGTCTTATTTGGTTCCCCTGTATTCCTGCTATAAGTGAAACCATCTGATATTTTCTTTTTCCTATCTGATGTTTTTCTTTTTCTTTCTGACTTATCTCACTGAGTATAATTCCAAAGGAAATTCTTTGGGGACTACACCTGAGGGGGTGGGGGGAAGCAAATATTGTTTAAAATGAACAATGATGTAAAAAATAAACAAATAAAATGAAATTGAAACTAAATTAAAAAAAGAATTAAAATAAAAAGGAGAGAGAGAGAGAGAATGAAATCCCCAGAGCTAAGTGGCCAGAGGGTGTTTCGCTGGTACAAAGGGTGGGAAGTAAGAAGTTCCAAAGTTGTAAAGATCCACAGAAGTCCCCCATTATCTGGGTCACTTTAAGGAATATTAGCTGTAGTCTAATAGGATGGTATTGAAGGGTGTTAAGCAGGAGAACGAGTACTCTAGTTGCAGGTGGAGGATAAGGGGAACAAGAATATGAGCAGTCAGGTGCTAGAGGGGTACTTACAACAAAGTGGGTGAGCTGTAGAAAAGGGATATAGAGAAGCGAATGGATACAGGTGATCCTTTGAAGGAGCTTGATTGGACAGAAGGTGAAAAGAAGAGGAGTCAGGCATTATGATATGGTTTAACTAATAAGTCTCCATATTACCATCTATGGCTTTGATGAAAATACAGATAATAAATAGACAAGACCTACTATCCATATAATTTGCAAAAATGAAAGTATAACTTGCCTATAGTCTAATCATAACATTTCCATGGTGTCCCCTTCACCATTCATAAACCCTCACTGAGGAAGGTCTGCCAAGTTTATAAATATGGCAAATGTTGAGTATTTTCTCTGCTAGTAAGATTAAGGACACTGAAAATTATTTTGCAGCTTTACTGAGATATATTTCATATACCATAAAATTCACCCATTTAAAGGATATCGCTCAGTGTTTTTCAGTATATTTAAAATTATACAACGATTACCACTATGTCATTTGAGAACACATTTAATATTTCAGAAAGAAACCTGATACCCATAAATAGGCAGTCCCTCTTCCACTTTCTCCATCTGATGCCAGCCCAGGTAACCATTAATCAATAGCAGGAATCTAGAAAACTTAAATAAGGGACCAGGAAAATGAATAACTATAAGAAAGTGAAAATCAAAATCAACAAAAAACTATGAACCAGAGACACTCTATGGGGGGTAGGGGGTGGGAGGGGAGGGATTGGGGTCAAAACAAGGGGGTTGAAATTGTATGGGGAATATAAAAATAAAATTTATTATAAAAAATAAATAAAAAAAATAAAAGCAATTTCTGTCTCAGGATTTGAACATTTCACATAAATAACATCGCAGCACATGCAGTCTTCTGTGGCTTGCTTCTTTTACTTAGTGAGTGCATTGTGTTTTCTTGATAATGTGCTTTGATACACAAAATTTAAGATCTTTCAGACATTCTATATATGTGGGTATCCATCATCTGTTTGTTGTTACTTATGTTTTATAAGAAATTATTACTTAGCCCAAAGTCATAAGGATTTATTCCTGTGCCCCTCTAGAGCTGTCATGATTTTAGCTCTTACATTTAGGATATGATCAATTTTGAGTTGACTTTTCCCATATATTGTGAGAAAGAGGTCCAAATTCATTTTTCATTTGTGGATATCCATTCCTATTGAATTGTCTTGGCATGCATGTGTTAAATTTATTCTTTATAATTTCTTTTTCCCTACAATTTCAGAAAGAAAGGTAGAAGAAAGAAAAAACCTAATCTACATTTTTTTCTCTATTTAGTGAAGGAAGCATTGATAATTAGAAACAACATACACAACAAAGTTTTCAGTTGAGTTGAATTTAGCTGGTTATCTTTTGTGTCCCAAGTTCAAATACTTTATCTTTTGCTCATTGTTAAAATTTCTAGTCTTCTCTCATTTCCCGCTGTGTTTGAGTTCGTGACAGCAGTAATTCCTTGGGGGAGTGTTAGCTGTACAAGTCAAGTGAGAACCCATTAAAAAAAAACTAGTAATTTTTCCAGAATCATGGGAAAGACTACTCTTTGGCTGGGGCAGAAAGTACGTGTAGCTTAATTGCATAAGTGATTTGATTATAATGCCAATTTAAAAAATATTTTCAAGGCTTGTGAATGTATATAATGTTGGGCATTATACATTTGCCAAATGAAAATTTAAAAACACTTTAATCTTTCTGATAACATTGTTGGCTGTATTGTCAACGCTATCCATCGTTGAGAGTACCCTGGCAACAAGGAACATGCTATTAATAGTTTGACCCAGTAATATCTTTGGGAAAATAACCTAAGAAAATAATCTAAGAGAAGAAAAAGAATAATACATACAGAGATATGTTATTTATAGTAGGCAAGCATGAAAGAAATAGCCCAACTCCCAAGAATCAGAGGAAAAAACAAAAAATATTTTAGAGTGAAATGCCACAGAATCTAAAATTATAACTGGTTATTGTAGGGTGATATGGTAATATGTACAAAGGCATGTACTAAATAAGGTTGAGGGAGCAAAACAATTTGACATCCATCTTCATTGAAATGGACTAAGAATAGTATGCTGACAGAGCTCGACATTAATTTAGCACAATATTAATAGCCATTTGATCTATTTCCACCAAAAAGATTACATAAATATAAAATTGAACTTAAGCTATTTCTGAATATCAAAATAAACATCTTTATATTTCTTCAACACATCTTTTTCTTAGTTACTTCTCGAGGTATTGAATCCTTCTTCTAATATCTACAAAAAACTAATAATACTTGGAAAGAAAAGTTAAAGTTTTTGTGGAATTTACCTGTTGAAATACTCATTCCTGAGAAGTATAACCAGTGCCTTCATCAAGCATTGTTTCTTTGATGCTTAATGAATTGCCTCAAGAATGTGTCAGCTTATAGTGTGAAGTGAGGCATAAGTGAACTTTCAGCCTCAGGCATCCAGTGCTTTATTAATTTTTCTGGGGCTTCTGTAACAAAGTACCACAAACTGGGGGGCTTTAAACACTAGACATTTGTTCTCTCACAATGCCCAGTTTGAAGTTCAAGATCAAGGTGTCAGTAAGACTGGTTCCTTCTGCTGACTCTTCAGGAAGAATTTGTTCTGTGCTGCATAGTAGCTTCTGGTGACTTGGTATCTGGTTTCTCCACACATCCCCCCAACCTCTGCCTCTGTCTTCATGGCATTCTCCCTGTGTCTCCATGTATCTTTATAAGGTGCCAGTCATATTGGATAACAGGCCCACCCATCCTATTTCAGGATGGCCTCACTTTAACTGATAACATTTATAATAACCCTAACTCCAAACACAGTCATGATCTGAGGTATTATGTCTTACAATTTCAACATACCATTTTCTAGGGAGACAAAATTCCACCCATAAAAGGTAAGCTTGCAGTTAATTAAATGAATATTTGCTCTAATTTACTCTAGAACTTTCTTTTTTCCCCCCTTTATTTAGGTAACCTTGGCTTATAATACTACACATGATTTTAGGGAAATAAGTTCACATTTACTCAGATGTGTACGACCATACCATCCCCACCATCAAAGTATTCCAGAATTTTCTCAGAGCAAGTTCTAAGCTTCCATGACAAGTCCTAGGATAATCTACTTAGGAAACATGGTAATGGGGAATGGTCTCATGAAAACGGGATAGATTTATTCTAGATATTTCTGACCGGTATTCCTGGAAGGATGGCCACACTTCTGGTTGACCATGGATGTGCAATGGTTAAGCCCAATGGGGGAAGACCAGTAGGATGGTTGTGGGGGAACCTCTCTTGATTTGATGTTTCCACATGGAGGAGAAAAGTTCTTGTTCTCCTCACACCTATACTCAGGCTCCTCAGTGGAGGAATGGTAAGTTGGTTGGTGAATTTAGAAAATAGCTCCAAGCTTGCTCCAACCAGCCACTTTCTCACTTGTCCTGGGCAGCGCCCCATGGGGGAGGCCAGAGGTTGTGTGGGTAAGTCTAATTCTGAGGGGTCAGGACTAACCCATCATTTGATCAACAGATCTAGCCACACTCTCAAAACTGACCTTTGTCTACTTTGAAATTGTGCCCATATTTTCCGTAACACAGATGATAATTTAATTTTCTTCTGCCTACTTCCTGTGTCTAAGCTTTAATTAGTTCTCAATTCAGGAGGAAAAAAGAGATGCCACTTCAGGTTTCCTTGAACCTAAAGGATGCTTTTGATTCATTTACAGATACTCTCTACACTGTAAGAGCCAGGCTTGGAACAGCACAAAGGAAAAATACAAGGGATGTATGTTATTAACCCTCAGTTCTCAAGTGCTTCTTCTTTCATGCCTTGAGTGAGGTGCAGGATGCTGCTGGAATAGGAAAAGGCACAAGGAGATACTCGGGATGTTTCTAAGAGGTTTTATGGCTATTACTTTATCAGTCAACATTTAAGGAGAGTCTTCTCCAGGCAAGGTGCCAAGTTCATCGCCGTCACGAAGACAAATAACTGAGAGGCCAACACGGTCCATCCTCAGTGGATTTACAATCTTGATGAAGAAACAAGTCCCATAAAAAAGACAAGTTACAATCCAGGCAGGATGTGGCCAGTGCCAGTGAGTTTTATAGGCAGTTACAGTGTTATAAACATTTAGAGGAACAGAACACTTTGAACTGATGAGAAATTGGGGGGATACTTGCTGGAGAAGAGAGTCAGGGGAATAGTATATGAAAAGGACCTAGAGTTAGAATGTATACAAGACATTTTAATGAGCAATTTGAGCAATAATTAAGGAGTCATTAAATGTTATACAAAAAGTCAGGGCTGAGGCAAAGCCAGTATAACGTTGTAGTCAAGAGGGCTGCCTCCAAACCAAACTTGCAGATTCGGATTCCAGTTTAGACTCTTTATCAGACTGCTCTGGGCAAGTCCTCTACCCTCTGCCAGACTTGGTTTCC
The DNA here is from genome assembly GCF_014898055.3 of Talpa occidentalis. Lineage (NCBI taxonomy): Eukaryota > Metazoa > Chordata > Mammalia > Eulipotyphla > Talpidae > Talpa > Talpa occidentalis. Next base: position 5,377 of record NW_023603023.1, read on the forward strand.
CTGTCTATGTGCAGGGCGCTGTCAAGGGCACTGAGGATAGAGCAGTATCAAAAGGTCCTTACTGTAGGGCATGGTGCTGCGCTAAGCACTTCTGAAAATGTTCATTTATTTAATCCTCAGTGAGGTGGGTACTCTAATAACCCTCACTTTATAAATGAAGAAAGTATAAGTCCAGAGAAGCTAAGCAACTCCTCTAAGTCTACAGCTGGCAAGTGGCAGAGGCAGGATGCCAGAACCCATGCTCTTGCCTGGTGCTAATCGGTCTTTGGGGATGGTTTTCAAAGGGGATGGCAGTGGGCTATGTGAGTGCAGTGTGTGATGACCTTGAGCACCAGAGTAAGGTTAAGAAAAATATCTTGTAACTGGAGTTCTTTCAGTTGACTGATTTTCACCACTTTGGAATTAAAGGCACAGCTTCCTCCCGGACACTCTGTTGGGAATGCAACTGGTCCAGACTAAGAAAAGTGGTATGGAGGATTCTCAAAATATTAAAACTAGATATACCATTTGTGGGGCCCCCCTGGTGGTGCAAGGGTTGGGACGCAACCTATGAAGCAATCTGCAGCCTCTGCAGCCACTGCAGCACGAGTTCGATCCCCAGCCAGCCAGGGAGCAACCCACATGGCGCAGTAGACCTCTCCTGACTCACCTGATGCTCAACAATGTATTTCAGATAATCTGACTGTTCTGCTCCCCACTCTGTCTCCGGTGAATCCTCTCACCACCCACACCTCTGGCCTGTACCCCAGCTCTCATATGCATAAATAAATAAATCTTAAAAAAAAAACTAGATATACCATTTGATCCAAAGAGACAAGAACACTAATTTAAAGGGATGCACTCCTGGTTCACTTCAGCACTATTTACAGTAGCCGAGTTATGGAAACAACTAGGTGCCCAATGATAGAGGAGTGGATAAAGAAGAATTCTCTCCGTAACTCCACAGAGGAGAACAACACATTTCCAGACTTGAGGCGGAACTTTCCCGGAAACTTAAATAGTTCCACACCAATAATGATGGCCACAGTAGACTATGTTGTGGTCCAGATACCAGAAGTAACAATCTTAAATCTTGCTACAAATTTTGCTATTTGATCAGCAGAATTTATTTAAAGTCCAAATTAATTTTTCTTAGTACAAGTGGAGTCTGTAATTTTTATGATCGGTTAAAATACCTTTTTTTTTTTTTAAATTTAAGCACTTGACTAAAGCTGTTATGCTACTAACATACATCTTGACATTTCTTCTTTTCCTTTCACTTCTAGATAGAAACTTTGCTAACTGACATTCTCGCCAACTTCTTTGAATGTTATTGGGACACGGGAAAGTTAAGATACAGCTCAAATCCTGACTCACCCTAACCACATTAAACAGGAGAAAATTCTTACATGCTGTTGCTTGGCTCAGAGATGATAACAAAAAAATTTAAAGGGAAGTAAAGGGTTTGTGGGCAGTTGTGACTGGAAAGTGAGGAAGTGGTCTACTAACCACTAAGCAGAGGAGAAAGGAGGCTTTAGACACCTTTTGCAAATGAAGTGAGACTAGACTCTGACTCGCTTGTATCCCAGACCCAGCCCTACCTGGAAAAGGTCACTCTGACGGCTTCTCACTGCTGCTCAGACACTCCCAACAGAGGCAAAACCCACAAGCAGTAATGACACTGCCTATAAAAGTAGTGAGACGTGCAGAAAACGTTTTATAATCAGAATTCTCTCCAGACAGAAGGCTTTTTAGAGGCCTTTGGGGAGATTTCTGCGGATTCTTAAATACCATTTCAAGCAAATGTTTATTGAAGTGCATGCTCTTGTGACATCCTTCTATTTCCTCACTGTATAATTAGGAGGCAGAAAGAATAGAATTGAGGGGTACTTTTCCCATCCTACTACATACCTCTAGTCTCCCGCTGCTCAAATTCCCTACAGGAGTTTAGTTATCCAACATCAGTGGAAATCTTAAAGAGTGTCAATTTTTAAAAGATATTTATTCTCTCTTTAAAAATCAAGAATATGAATTTAAGCTTAAGAGGGATTTAGAGAATTTTACAGAGACTTTATCCTGTCAAACAGGATAAAGCCCTCAAACTTCCCCTGAAAACCATAAACAAGACCTGAAAGCCCCATATTTATTTACTGCCTTCTTCACAAAACCACACACACAAGTGTAGCAACTATACATCCTAATTAGTGTATTTGTATTCTGCTCACGCATTGCCATGCTTGAAGAACTTCAAAATTTTCATCAGCATTTACGAACAAGCCCTGACTCACCAAGATTTACAAAGCAATCAGTGGTAAAGTTAATTGGAATCTAGATTTTCTAATATCTACAGAAAAAATCTTGCAGTTCTGAAAAAAAAAATAGCCACGGAAAGAAGACTAAAATTAAACCAAAGAGAGAGACAGGGAGGGAGAATAATTTACCAAGGATTTAAACGTGTGTAAAGCCAGTATTGTTTCTTTTTCTTTCATGCTTAGGTTGATTGGATTAAGTAATACACGGTCAGAAAGAGGCTGGCAACTTTGACAGTTCCCAGCCTCGAGTCCTCTCATGAATCTGAAATGTGCTGGAGCAGAAATGAGTCAGAATAGTTTTGTACCCAAGCCCAGGAAAGATAGTAGAAAGGGAAGTATATGAGGATGAAGTTGAGGGAGAATCAACTAGAGTCAAGGGGGGGAGGCAGGTGGGTCTTGTTTGCATCTCTGTTATGTCAGGAGTCTGGGCTTTAACATTAACAGGAAGCTGCCCTACAGTTCTAGAAAGTGAATTATAGTCAGACCCATGTGACCTTGAAAGCCCTGCAGAGGAATCTGAAGTCTTTCAATGTGCTGAAGAGGCGGGAGAGTAACATAATCCCCACCTGGACAGGAGTTCTGACAAAGGTCAGTACGATACTAAGGGAGAGATGTATGTGAGAGGGGATTTAGGTACAAGTGACAGGAATCTGTGGTGATTGCATGTAGGGAGTGTAGGAAGCCTCAAGGCCATTATAAGCATAATGTCTAGATGGTGTTGCCGTTAAGGAAAACAGGTTGTTACGGGACATAAGGAATGCTGACATAGAAATGGGTTGGAAATCAGTTATGTTTTGACAGAATGAAATTGAGGAATTGCCAGGAACAGGCAATAAGAAGACCACACCCTGGACAGAGACTGGGACCATCTATAGAGACTTGGGAATCCTTGGCCAATGGACGTGGTGTCCTCCGTATGTACACAGTGAAATGGCGGTAGTCATCAAGGCTGTCAAGGGAAAGGAGGCAAACAGAAGTGCAAAAAGGATCAAAGACAGAGCTGAGGTGATGCCTGCACTGGGTGGGGGTTGGGAGCATGTAAAGGTAATAAAGGAGAACTAGAAGATGTAGTGTAAGAACAGCCAAGAGGAAAGATGACCCCAATTGTGGGTCCATGGTATCGATTATGCAGAAAATAGCTGTATAACCCAGTAGTCAAGGGGGAAGTCTTTTTTTTTTTTTTTTAAAGATTTATTTATTTATTTATACAAGCACTGAGTACAGTAAGAAGCGTGGGAGGGTAAGAGAATCCTCTCAGCCACAGCAGAGCAGGCAGACTGATGAAGTACACTGCTGAGGGGAGCAGCGGGAGGCAGGAGAGGTCTGCATGGCT
>NW_023603024.1:0-9000 GCF_014898055.3 Talpa occidentalis
TAGGCCAGAGGTACAAAAGTGGGGAGGCAGTAAGAGGATTCACCAGAGTGGAGAGAAGAACAGGTGCATCTATTGAAATACACTGCCAAGGGGAGCAGCTGGTGAGACAGGAGAGGTCTGCTGTGCCTTATGTGGATTAGCTCCCTGGCTGGGGATCAAAGGCAGGCCAACACAGTGATAGTGCTGAGACTTAACCCCTAGGAGGCCCAGACAGAATGTCTTTAAAGGAGCAACAGACCAGACTGTGGCTGAGCTCTCTGAAAGAATGGAAGCTAGGAGACAATGGAATTCTAAAATTCCAAAATCCTGCATCCTAAAATTCTATAGGCTGTGAAAATATCCGTCAAGAATAAACAATATGGGAATGGGCGGAGCAACATGGCGGCGAGGAGACACTGCGAGTAAGATCTCCCATTAAAAAAAGTTAAAAGGGAGGAAAAGCGGCAGGTCCCAGTGAGAACTGGGACACGAAGATAAACGGGTGACTCCAGCAAAACTACCCGAAGAAGAAACTGGCCATAAAAGAGGACTAGAAGGGAGGGAAGCCAGAACCCTGCTCCCCTCCCCGCCCACAGAGGCGGCACTCTCCGACCTGCAGAGAGGAGGAAAACAACAAACCAAAACGGCCAACAAAAACAAACGATGCAGCAAGCGGGACTGTGCGTGGAAAGGAACTATTGCAGCCACCACACCCGTGAACGGGAGCTGAGGTGAACCCTGCAGGATTCGCTGTGGCGGTGAGCGAACGGCTCCTGGCGCCATTAGAGAAGAACAAAGACCCCGGGAGACGCGCACACAGCCCGGGCTGCCGGTAAGCTTGCGCGGAAAGCGGCGCGCTCGGCGCGCTTGAAAAGCAAGTGCAGGCCTGGATCGCGGCTGCCCAGGTCCCCGCGCCTGCGACCTAGGCTTGCGGGGAGACGACCTAGGCTTGCGGGGGATGCGCGGAGGTCCTCACTGAGGTGAAGGTCCCTCCCTGAGTAAGCAGGAACCAGGCGCCCAGGCACGGGAGCGGTGCAAAAGGCGCCATTCCCGCGCCACTGAACTGGGCTACAGCCTGCGTCCTGGAACTGAGGGCTTTGAACTGAGACCGGGGCACGAAAATTCGGGGGCGTGGGTTCTCCACGACGGTGGGGCACAAGGCAGACACAGCACCCCAAAGCTGTTGAGGTGTACCCTACCATTCCCGCTCTGTTCCCTGTCCCACGGGGTGGGGGGAGGCGAAAAACAGCCCCCCAAGGACAATAGGAGAGATCTCTGGCGCCACCTAGCGACCAGGAAAAAAAAAGTCACTAACACCCCACAAAACAGGAAATTTCTTAAGACTGCTTGAAAAGGGCAGAAGGCTTCTGGAGGACCCAGTGGCCAGCCGGGAAGTTATTTCACGCCAGGCCCCTTCCGACCAGCAGTCTGAGCCCACAGAGGGAGCAGGCACCCACGTCTGGGGCAGACCGGGTGCGCAGAAGAGTGTGCCTGAAACCGGAGGCGCAGGGACTGCATCCCGCTTCGCCATTTGAGAACAGGGACATTTCTTCAGTAAAAACTGCCTAAAACCAGCAGAAAGCTCCCCCAGAAGACAGTGATGGCTCCTGGAAGAGCCAGAGGGGAGCGGAGAAGTTCACCCAAGATGTCAGTCAGTCCGAGCAACACAGTGTCCCAACGCATACGACAAATTAGAAAACAGACAGTAGGGAGTAGAAGAACCACACGCAACCTAAACAACTCCTCAGGAAAGAAGCACACCACAAAAGAAAACCACTCCCCAGATTGCAACGACAGCAACTTGGAAGAACTTCTGAGCCTTCCAGAAAGAGAATTTAAAATTGCCATGATTAAAAAAGTGATAGATCAGAAGAAGGAAATTGAGTCCCTAAAGAGGGAAGTAAGAGAAATGCAGGAGATCAAAGAATTAATGGAGGAACTAAAGAACTCTGGGAAAAGCAATGAAAGCAGAATAGATGAAATGGAAGAACGAATAAGTAATCTTGAAGACACAGAAATAAAAAGAACCAAAACAGAAAAGGAAAGAGAAGTACGAAGAAAAAGAATGAAGAAAGACTTCGGGAACTATCTGACTCCATGAGTAAAGGAAATATAAGAGTTATAGGAATTCAGAAGGAGAGGAGAGAGATGTAGGAACAGAGAAAATATTCATGGATATAATTGAAGAGAACTTCCCAAATGCGAAGACGGAGCTGAAAATTGATATACAAGAAGCAAGAAGAACACCAAACTTCCACGACGAAAGGAAAAAACACAGCAAGACACATAATAGTAAAGCTCCCAAGAATCCAGGACAAGGAAAAAATAATGAAGCTGATAAGAGGGAAGAAACAGATAACATTCAAAGGAAAACCAATCAGGCTGACATCAGACTTCTCTGAAGAAACACTACAGGCAAGGAGAGAGTGGAGGGACATAGTCAACAGACTCCAAGAAAACAGATGCCAACCAAGAATACTCTATCCCGCAAAGCTCTCTTTCCTCCATGAAGAAAGAATATGGACCTTCCCAGACAAAGAGAAACTCCGGAATTTCATTGCGACTAAACCCCCACTCCAAAAAATACTACAAGGAGTCCTAAAGCCAGAACCTCAGAGGGATGAATAACAACGAAAGAAGACCAAAAAAAAAAAAAAGTTATTAAAAGAATAAATAAATAAAATCAAAGGAAAGACAAACATAATGGCAAATACAGATGCTAACATATCAATATTAACTCTAAATGTAAATGGACTAAACTCTTCAATAAAAAGACACAGAGTTGCAGCCTGGATTAAGAAACAAAAAACCTTTTGCTGTCTCCAGGAAACACATTTAGCTACAAAAGATAAAAATAGGCTCAAGTCAAAGGATGGAAAACATCCTACAAGCAAATGGGCCAAAAAAGAAAGCAGGAACAGCTATACTTATATCAGATAAAACAGACTTCAAACTCAAAAAAATAAAAGAGACCCCAATGGTCACTACATTATGATTAAGGGGACAATACTTCAAGAAGAAATAACACTCATTAACATATACTCACCAAACGAAAGAGCACCAAAATATATCAGACAACTGTTGTCCTCTCTGAAAACAGACATCAGAGAAAACACATATGTAGTGGGAGACTTCAACACACCACTATCAACAATGGATAGATCAACAAGACAAAAAATAAGTAAAGAAACTAAAGCTCTAAATAAGGACCTAGAGCATTTGGGCTTAACAGACATCTATAGAACACTAAACCCAAAAAAACGGAGTACACATTTTTCTCAAGCGCACACGGATCATTCTCCAGGATCGATCACATACTGGGGCACAAGACAAACATCAACAGATACACCAAGAATGAAATCATACCAACCATCTTTTCTGACCACGAAGGCATCAAACTAGAAATAAATCATAAAAAGAAGGCAAGGAACTATCCTACCTCATGGAGATTAAAAGCCACACTACTGGAAGACAACTGGACTAACGAGGAGATCAAAGAAGAAATTAAAAAATTCTTTGAATTGAATGACAAGGAGGACACCAATATCCTAAATGTATGGGATGCAGCAAAAGCAGTAATAAGAGGAAAATATATAGCAATAGAAGCTCACATCAAAAAACAAGAAAGAACTCAAAGAAACAACCTAATCTCGAAGCTCAAAGATCTAGAAAAAAAGAACAACAAAAAAAACCCCAAAACAGTAGAAGAAAAGAAATAATAAAAACCAAAGCAGAAATAAATGAAATTGAAACTAAAAAAACAATCCAAAAGATCAATGAAACCAAGAGCTGGTTCTTTGAAAAAATAAATAAAATAGACAAACCCCTAGCCAGGCTCACAAAGGAAAAAGGGAGAAAGCACAAAATACACAGGATCATAAATGAAAGAGGAGAAATCACAACGGACACAGCAGAAATCAAAAGAATAATCAGTAACTACTATGAACAGTTATATGGAAACAAGTTCAACAATCTAGAGGAGATGGACAAATTCCTACAACTCTACAATCACCAAAGCTAGATAAAGAAGAAATAGACCACCTAAACAGACCAATTACAAGCAGCGAAATTGAAATGGTAATTAAAAACCTCCCCAAAAACAAAAGCCCAGGACCTGATGGATTTACAATGAATTCTACCAAACATTCAGAGACGAATTAGTGCCTATCCTTCACAAACTCTTCCAAAAAATTGAGAAGGAAGGGACAATACCAAACACGTTCTATGAAGCCAATATACACTAATACCAAAAGAATAAGGACAACACAAAAAAGGAAAACTTAGGCCAATCTCCCTAATGAACACTGATGCAAAAATCCTCAATAAAATTTTAGCTATCAGAATCCAACAATGTATCCATAAGATAATTCACCACGACCAAGTTGGATTCATTCCAGGGGCACAAGGATGGTTTAACATCCGAAAATCAATCAACGTTATCCAACACATCAACAAAAAGAAATATAAAAACCATATGATAATATCAATAGATGCTGAGAAAGCTTTCGACAAAGTGCAACACCCATTCATGATAAAAGCCCTTGAAATTCTTGGGATACAAGGAACATACCTCAACATCATAAAGGCCATCTATGACAAGCCAACAGCCAGTATTCATTCTCAATGGTGAAAAGCTGAAAGCAATTCCATTAAGATCTGGAACAAGACAAGGATGTCCACTCTCACCACTGCTTTTCAATATAATACTGGAAGTCCTAGCCAGAGCAATAAGACAAGAGAAAGACATCCAAGGAATCCAAATAGGAAAAGAAGAAGTCAAACTATCACTATTTGCAGATGATATGATAATATACATAGAGAACCCCAAAATCTCCACAGAAAAACTAATTCAACTCATCAATCAATTCAGTAAAGTGGCAGGATACAAAATCAACACGCAAAAGTCAGTAGCCTTCCTATACACAAACAATAAATCTGAAGAAGAAGAAATCAAAAAAACCACCCCTTTTATTATCGAAACAAAAAAAATCAAATATTTGGGAATAAATCTAACAAAAGAGGTAAAGGACCTATACAAAGAAAACTATAAAACACTGTTAAAAGAAATAGAAGAAGACACAAAGAAATGGAAAGACATCCCCTGCTCATGGATTGGAAGAATAAACATTATTAAAATGGCCATCCTACCAAAAGCAATATACAGATTCAATGCTATTCCAATCAAAATCTCAATGGCATTCTTCAAAGAAATAGAACAATTATTGATGAAATTCATATGGAATCACCAAAAACCCCCGAATAGCCAAAGCTCTACTGAAAAAAAAAGAAGGAAATGGAGGCATCACACTCCCAGACTTCAAACTATACTACAAAGCCATAATCATCAAAACTGCATGGTATTGGAACAAGAACAGACATACAGACCAATGGAATCGAATAGAAAATCCAGAAATAAACCCACAGATTTATGGTCAACTAATCTTTGACAAAGGAGCAAAGACTATGCATTGGAGCAATGAAAGTTTGTTCAATAAATGGTGCTGGGAAAACTGGGTCGCTACATGCAAAAGAATGAAGCTTGACCACTACCTCACACCATACACAAAATCAACTCAAAATGGATTAAAGAACTAGACATAAGACCTGAAACCATAAATACATAGAAGGAAATATAGGCGAAACACTACGGGATTTGCACATCAAAGACATCTTTACAGACACATCACCCAAAGCAGTGATAGTGAAGAGAAAGATAAACAGCTGGGACTACATCAAATTAAAGAGCTTCTGCACAGCAAAAGAGACAATAACAAAAACAAAGAGAAACCCCACCAACTGGGAGAACATTTTGCACCCAACACTAATGATAAAGGACTGATCACAAAAATCTGCAAAGAGCTGATGAGACTCAGCAACAACAAAGAAAAAAATCAGTCAAAAAATGGGCAGAAGAGCTAAAAAGAAACTTCTCTGAAGAGGAAATGAAAATGGCCAACAGACATATGAAAAAATGTTCAACATCACTTGTAATCAGGGAATGCAAATCAAAACTACCATGAGATACCATCTCACACCAGTGAGAATGGCACATATTAAAAAAACTAGCAACAACAAATGTTGGCGAGGATGTGGAGAAAAAGGAACTCTTGTGCACTGTTGGTGGGAGTGCAAACTGGTCCAACCACTATGGAGAGCTGTGTGGAGATTTCTGGACCTACTAAACATAGAGCTTCCATATGATCCAGCATTCCACTCCTAGGTATTTACCCAAAGGACACAGAAACATCAATTCCAAAGAGCACTGCACTCCTATGTTTATAGCAGCACTGTTTACAATAGCTAAGCTTTGGAAACAACCAAATGCCCAAAAATAGATGACTGGATCAAGAAGATGTGGTACATATATACCATGGAATATTACTCAGCATTCAAAAAAGATAAACACATGCAATTTGCAGCAACATGGATGGCACTGGAAGGGATCATGCTCAGCGAATAAGCCAAAAAGAAAAAGAAAAATACCGGATGGTCTCACTCAAGCAGGAATCTAGAAAACTTAAATAAGGGACCAGGAAAATGAATATAAGAAAGTGAAAATCAAAATCAACAAAAAAACTATGAACCAGAGACACTTTTGGGGGGGGGGGGGGGCGGGAGGGGAAGGATTGGGGTCAGAATGGGGCGTTTGCAATTGTATGGGGGAATATAAAAAATAATTAATATTTAAAAAAAAAAAAAAAAAAAAAAAAAATTTCTAAAGCCTTCAACCAATTACTCAACCTGAGTGAGTATTCTATAAGCAATCCATCACACCTTTAAGAACAGAGGTTTAGGTGGGAGGGAAAGTGAAAAACCAAAACTCTTCTGAGAGTTCCTCTGTGGTAAAAATACTGCTAAGAATAGGCATACTCAAAGAAAGGCAGTGTTTACCCTAAAGTTTAAACCTACTGTGGGAGATTCAACAATTTTAACAGAACATCTCTTCAAATCTGTCTCCCTTCAGTGCTAATTTCAGAGGTGCCATGTCTGTCCTTCACACACAAAATTCCCCTAATTCACCTAGGAGAATATTATTCTCCTAGGTTTTAACAAACTGTCTCACTATTCCATTTTGCAAAATGTGAAATCCATTCATGCTATCAAAACTTTCCATCATTAAGCTGCTTTCCTTTTCATCAGGTCAATGTACATTCTACTAGCAGTAGATGCACTCTGTACTTTGCCCTCAATTAATTGACATTTGCTTCTATTCATCTTACCAAACTACTCCTTATAGATGATGATGTTTTATTTCTCCCCTTATTCTGAAATTCTCAAGGGCAGAAATCAGAGATTTGTCCTTTCTTTGTGTGTGCTGTCTCAGTTTTCCGCTCCAAATTGTCCAATTCACTTGGAAATTCTGTTGATTTGTCACCTTCCCCGCCCCCGTCTCCTGTTATTTTCTTATCAAAAGACAATTTAATCTGATGATTATCAAAATCATCATTCAATGAACAATTTCCACATGTTCAATGAGACATAGTATTAATAGTTTCACTACGCTTTACAGTTTACAAATTACTTTCACATAAATAACATCTTTTGCAAATTTCAGGTGCTTTTTCTGACAAATTGCCTATATCAAAAGTGAAACCATGGAGGAAAGTATCTTTAATTGCTTAATTAATTTCAGTATTTAGGTATTATTCTGATCCATACCATTTTGTCTATATCATTTTAATAGTCATTTTAAAAAATAAGTTCAAAGTTTCCTTTGCCCAGGTGGGAAGATTGTATTTCAGGATTAAAAGGGAGTGTGAGGGTGGGTGAAGAAAATGATTGCTATTTCATTAAGAGAACTAATGTAAATTCTCCCTTTTCAGAGAAATTTCACCAATTTTATGCTTGCTAGCTAATCATCTTTCTGGGCATTAAGAAAACACAAAAAAGGTTTAATTGTTCCAGCCACCAACTGTTTCTAAAAGCTCTTAATTTAATCCTGGGAGGTACCTTTTCACACCAAGTAATCCTGTTGAGAAACTTCTTTGTATATTTTGTGAGTTACATTCACTCTTCTAATCTGATGCTGAGAATCTAAAACTGTGGGAACAGCGCTATCTAGCGGCAGGAATGGGTAGCCAGTGACTTTCTATCTGCAGCTCCACAGAAAATGTAACTGTTCTTTTCCATTGAAATATACTATATTGTTAGGATATCTAATATTAACAGCAAAATTCTTAATAACAATGGTTTCTCCTATCTACCTACCCCCTTTTTAAGCTCTCTCTCCTATTATAGAGAAAAGTCCTAACTGTACAGGTTGGAGTTGCTCAGGAATAGGAAATAAAATCGAGGAAGGAGAAACCAGACTCACATAGTGCCACCTTGTTAGCTCATGAACAAAGAACAATTTATGAAAAAAACATCATGTTAACCCTGCTCACTTTAGAATGGTGATGATGGTAGCGGCGGTGGGGATAATGGTAATAACTGGCATTTGCCAAGTGCTAATCATGTGCCAAGTTCTAAGTTCTGTAATTACAATTAAACCCACACAACAACTGTGTGAGTTCTATTTCACTAATAAGAAAATTGAGGTAGAGTGCGGCTACGTCATTTTCCAAGGGCCACACAGATAATAAGAGGCAGATATGGGTTTGAAGAAAAGCCATGCAAACTTAGATCTTATACACTTAACAACGATGTTCAAGAAAAGTACTAATTAACGAACGGAGAACAGAGAAGAGCAGCACAGTACATCCTAGAGCCCATAACATTGGGCAGATCAGGCTATCTGGCTTCACCTTTACTCCTCCCTCCCGCAGGCACACACACATACACAACTATGCCATGCCATGACCAACAAAGCACCTTTGAGATTGCAAGCATGTTGATGAGTTGACACTGTTGGAGCTGGTAAGAGGTCTTGAAGATGACTTTGGTACAGCTTCCACTCCACCTTACAGATGGCAGAATAAGACCAAGAGATATGGTTGTTTTTGCAAACCCAAATTTAATCCATAGTTATTGAAGACTAATCACCAGCAACAACTTGTGACAGTCATTTTGGGGGTGAGGGAC
>NW_023603026.1:0-8975 GCF_014898055.3 Talpa occidentalis
TTAGTGAATTTTAAATAGAAGGGAGTTCCTTTAATTTCAAAAAACAACATACAAAAAAGCTAGAGCTGACATCATACTTAATAGTGAGGAACTGAATACCCTCCACTAAGAAATAAAATATATACATTTTGGTAAAGAAGAAACAAAATTATCTTTTTTTCACAGATAATATCATTATTTAGCAAGCCCAAAAGAAATGAATTTTAAAACTTCTTGAACTTTAGGATTATTATATTAAGGTTACAGGTTATTATTATTGTATTATTGTATATTATTACATAGTTAATATACAAAAGTCAATGCTTTCCTATACCAGCAGTGAAAAGTGGAATTTGAAATTAAAGTGAAATACTATTTATATTAGCACCCCCCCAAAAAATACTTAGATATCAATCTTACAAAACATTAAATATCTACTTAGGGAAAATTACAAAACTGATTGATAAAATTAGAAAACTGAATAAATGGAGAGATATTCCATGCTCCATCAATATTATCAAGATATCAGTTCTGCCCAATGTAGCTAACAGATTCAATGCCGTCTCAATCAAAATCCCAGAAATTCCTTTTTTGGTACTGACAAATGATTCTTCAGTTTTTTATGGAGAGATAAAAGACCAGAATAGTCAACACAATATTGAAAAAAAAATAACAAAATTAAGGACTTACCCTACCTGACTGCAAGACTTCCTCTAAAGCTATAGCAATCAAGACAGCATTGTGTTGGCAAAAGAATAGACAAATAGATCAATACGACAAAATAGAGATCCCAGAAATAGTCCAATATTAATATTATCTGATCACTAATCTGATCATTAACAAAGGAGCAAAGGCAATGCAATGAAACAAGTCATTTTTTTTTATTTTTTTAATAATAAATTTTATTTTTATATTCCCCCATACAATTGCAAACGCCCCATTCTGACCCCAATCCCTCCCCTCCCGCCCTCACCCCCCAAAAAGTGTCTCTGGTTCATAGTTTTTTGTTGATTTTGATTTTCACTTTCTTATATTCATTTTCCTGGTCCCTTATTTAAGTTTTCTAGATTCCTGCTATGAGTGAGACCATCCGGTATTTTTCTTTTCTTTTTGGCTTATTTCGCTGAGCATGATCCCTTCCAGCGCCATCCATGTTGCTGCAAATTGCATGTGTTTATCTTTTTTGAATGCTGAGTAATATTCCATGGTATATATGTACCACATCTTCTTAATCCAGTCATCTATTTTTGGGCATTTGGGCTGTTTCCAAAGCTTAGCTATTGGAAATAGTGCTGCTATAAACATAGGGGTGCAGGTGTTCTTTGGATTTGATGTTTCTGTGTCCTTTGGGTAAATACCTAGGAGTGGAATTGCTGGATCATATGGAAGCTCTATGTTTAGTAGGTCCAGAAATCTCCACACAGCTCTCCATAGTGGTTGGACCAGTTTGCACTCCCACCAACAGTGCAGAAGAGTTCCTTTTTCTCCACACCCTCGCCAACACTTGTTGTTGCTAGTTTTTTTAATATATGCCTTTCTCACTGGTGTAAGATGGTATCTCATGGTAGTTTTGATTTGCATTTCCCTGATTACAAGTGATGTTGAACATTTTTTCATATGCCTGTTGGCCATTTGCATTTCCTCTTCAGAGAAGTTTCTTTTTAGCTCTTCTGCCCATTTTTTGACGGGATTATTTTCTTTGTTGTTGTTGAGTCTCATCAGCTCTTTGCAGACTTTTGTGATCAGTCCTTTATCATTAGTGTTGTGTGCAAAATGTTCTCCCAGTTGGTGGGGTTTCTCTTTGTTTTTGTTATTGTCTCTTTTGCTGTACAGAAGCTCTTTAATTTGATGTAGTCCCAGCTGTTTATCTTTGCTTATTGAAAGAAGTTATTTTAATAGAATGTGCTAGAACAACTGGAGTGGTGTCAGGTCCATAGACATCCTGGACTCCTAAGATTTGTATATAGAAATCCTGTCTGGAAAAAAAAAAAACAAAAAACTTCGTTTGTGTCCCAGAACTTCCCCCAATTAGCAACAACCAAATAAGAATTCATAAACAAAGACCATAAAACAAGAAGAAAATTAGGGCCTCCCTGGTGGCACAGTAGTTAAAGTCTCAGCACTGTCACCACTACTAGCTGAGTTCAATCCCAACCACGGAGCTAATCCACATGGTGCAGCAGACCTCTCCTGTTTCACCCACTGCTCTCCTCAGCAGTGTATTTCAGAAGATTCATCTCTTCTGCTCCCCACTCTGTCTCTGGTGAACCTTCTCACCCCCTGCACCTCTGGCCTATACCCCAGTTCTTGTATGCATAAGTAAATAAAAATAAATCATTTAAAAAAACTAATCACCATGCGTGAGAGCCAGCAAAATAAACATATTAAATGTGTAAGGCAAAAATGACTATGATCCAGCTATTCAATAAATAATAAAAAAAAAAATTTAACACAAAACTATCTCAAATGACTAGGCAGTCATTTGTTGGAAAGGAAATATTAAATTGTTGAAATTTGAAACTCAACAGATTAGAGACAGCTGAAGAGAAAAATATAAACTATCAATAGATATGAAGAAAATATCCAGAAGGCAGCACAGAGGGGAAAATAGCAAAGATTAAGAGATATGAAAAAAGAATGTGCAGCTATTACATTTATCTAATCATAATCTCAGAGTGAGAGACTACTAAGAATGGCGTCGTGAGATAAGAGGTTATATTATAGTCTCTTAAATTACATTGGGTAAAGGTAAAAAACAATTACACAATCATTATACCTATAAGAAATAAGAAGCAGCGTACCTCAATACACTTGAAAAATGTTTGTGTTGTCTAGACCCAGGGATGAAACTTTTTCTGTAAAGGGTCAGATGGTAAATATGTTAGATTTGCAGGTCATGCGTCTCTGTTGCAACTTCTGACCTCAGTCACTGTAGTGTGCAAGTAGCCATCCATGATACATTTATTCAACAATATTTTCCTTCCTGCAGAAGCATACTGAATCTGAATTTTATGTCATTTTCACAAGACTCAAAATATTACCCTTCTTTTGTGTTTGTAGTAATTAAAAAAAGTAACAGTCACTCTTAGTTCATCAGATGTAGAAAAACAGGTGGCAGGCTGGGTTTGCTGATCTAGACATTGCAATCTTGACTTACAAGGCAATACAGTTAGAAATCAATGGCAAACTATCTTTTTTTAAGATTTAAATTTAACCTAAAATTTAAATAACAGTATACAATTTCATTTCTAAAGATTAACTTAAACTCTTGGGGTTTAAAAACAGACTTCCAAATAACTCAGATCAGAGAAGACATCAAAATGAAAATTTTAGACTACCTAGAACTGGACTAAATTGTGGTATATATAGTCATGAAAATATTCTATGAGCTATGAAATATTCTATCAAAGTGAACTTGAGGAAACAAAAGCTATGTTTACTAGTAAAGATTATCCCAGAAACAGTGAGGGTTGAGTGAAGGTTTGGTCACAGAAGATTATATGCAATAAATTCTCCTTTTTCTACAAAGCTCAGAAACAACAATGGTGTCTGATATACTATTTAGGAGCCCATACATATTTACTAAAAGCTAGTGTGTAAAGAAAGAAATGTTTATCCTAAAATTCAGGGTAGTGGTTACAACCCTGGGGCTAGAGGAAGGGCTGGAACAAGGAAGCTAACACTGAAATGCAATAGTGTAGGGTAAGGTAAAAAGTATCAGGCTTTTCTGCCCTCCTGCCATTAGGATAGATGAGGGAACCCTGTGGTCCTGAATGCATGCCTGATGGTGGACACCTGGAGTAGGGTGTGGGCATATGTAGATGGGATTTACCTGGGCTAAGACTGGGCTTTTAAGGGCGGCGTCACGGGGATGCCAGCAAGGAGCAGAGAAGCTGAGAGAAGAGAAGCATTATGAAGCTGAGAAGCAGAAAAGCAGGAGCAGAACCATGAGAGGGCAGAGCAGCAGAGATCACCAGAGGCCCAGACAGAGTGAAGACTTGCTGGGGGCTGGGAGGATTGCCAGCCTCTTGGCCCCCCAGCACCCCTGTCTGCTGTGTGGCTGGTGAATCCCAATAAAAGCCTGAACACCTGCTGAGGTCTCCAGGACTCCTCCTTTACCCAGTCTGCTGGAACAGAAAACCTGCTCAGTGGCCTGTCCTGCCACTACAAATAGTAACCTTGCTCCAAAGGAAGGAAAAATTGTTGAGTATTTTCCAATAAGGAGGACACAGATGCAGCAGGTAGCTGTAGCTGACGAAAGGTTGAAAGAGCAGAAACAGAATAGAAGAGGAAAGAAGCATGAGTGTTCCTCTAATTTGTGGTGTAAGTGACCGAATCCCATTCTCTCATCCACCTGGACTCAGGTCATTAGCATGCTCATAGCCAACTCCTGCTGATCTCTGAATGACCTGTGGGCTCTATAGATAAGGCACTCCTTTCTGAGTACCACTGAAGTTATGCTGCTTCTAATTTTAAATGCAAGTTGTTGATTTTTACAAGGTTTATTTCTTCCAGAAATTCTAATGCAATTGAGGAAGTATGAATTGCAAATCTGAGAGTGATCCATTGACTAGTGACACCCGAATATCATGTAAAATGCAGGAAACATAGTTCATTTTATCTTTTTGAGATAATTCATATGACTCATTCTTCAAGACAAGAAATCTGCCATCTGAAAGCTGCACTTTTCTTGATATTTGCATCTTTTTCTAATGAAATTAGACTTTCACTTTTCTATTTATGTCTAAGCAAGAAAGCTGATATAAATCCAAAGGGAAAATGACTCCATAATTTTATTTTATTTTATTTTTGACTCCATAATTTTAAATTATAGTCTAGCATAAAACAGTATTCCATCTCATGACTGAAAAGAATGAGGTAGTAACATTAACTACTAGCTTGAATGGACATTGAGATGTATAGTTTTTAAGTGGGGGAGGTAAGGTGCAATACACTATGTAATATGAATTAATTTTTGTAAAAAAGAATAAAAGTGAATGGATAATGAAGACGTGTGGGGTGTGTGTGTTATCTATCTATAGCTGTATGGAGACAGACAGACAGACAGGTAGACAGAGATCAGGTAAATGAAGTTATCAGGCTTTTTTGCACCCTCCTGCTGCTTGTATGGCTGCCTGGAGGCTTGGTTGCCTCCTGGGCCTCCCAAATCCCCTGCCCCCTCCCAGGTTCCCCAGCACCCCTACCTGGCCTGGCCTGCCACCTGACAATGAAATACTACTCAGCTATATAAAAAGCTTGCCTTTTGCATCCACATAATGGAACTTGAGAGTATTATGATAAGTGAAATAAGTCACATGGAGAAAATAAAATACTGTATGATTTCACATATATGTGGAATTTAAAGAAACAAAGCATGTGAACAAAACAAACCAAATAAAAACAACCTCTTAGATATACAGAACAGAGTGGTGGTTACCAGAGGTGAAAGTAGGTAGGGCAGGGGTGGGGGGGTTGGTAAAACTAAAGGGAATCATGAGGAAATCTATGCAGAAGCTGAAATCTAATGTTGTACACCTACAAATTTTGTAATGTTATAAACAATATTATGGAAATTAAAATAAGGAATGACAGCTAGAGAAACATAAACCAACACTTTAACATTATTTCTATGTGGCTTGGTGACAGTATAGCCAGGAGTTACTGTGACTATTTCAGTTAATATGCTTCAATAATATTTGAATTTCTAACTAAGGACCTGTATTATTTTGCAGGAAAAAAAATTAACACAGAAATATTTTATTATGTATTGTGAATTTTGTTTCTGAATTTTTTAAAAAAGATTTATTTATTTATATAAGAACTGGGGTACAGACCAGAGGTGCAGGAGGATGAGAGAATTCACCAGAGATAGAGCGAGGAGCAGAACAGGCAGATTTACTGAAATACACTGCTGAGGGAAGGAGCAGGTGAGACAGGAGAGGTCTGCCACACCGTGTGGGAATCTCCCTGGCCAGTCGGAATCGAATCCGAACTGCAGAGGCTGCAGACAGTTTCACAGCGCAGCACTAAACCTTCTCTGCCACTGGGGAGGCCTGTTTCTGAATTCTTAACTCCTGCTAGAACTCTGCTAGCTTTTCAAAATTTCCATCTCTTATGTCTAAAGTTGTATTGTGTGGCTTTAGGTTTACTGAGCTGAAAACCCTAAGGCTGGTTAACAATGCCCTGTGGGTACTCTCATTGGCATTGCAAACACAGCCTTTTTCCTTAAGTTGGCAACCAAATTTTCTTCTTCATGACAGCAGAATCCTCAGGGAGGGGAGAGAAGGAAGAGAGTAAGACTCCTATTACAAATATGAAAGGTTTTAAAAAGCAAATTCACATCCCTGAATAGGTTTTTCGTTCATATATCCTCAGTGCTTAAGAAAATTCCAACAACCTTCAAAGTAATTGCCCTGAGAATAGTGCATAATTTCAAATTGAGACATGGCAGGAACAAATATCTCCCCCCTTTCTCTCTTTCTCTCTCTCTTTCTCTCTCTCTCTCTGTCTCTCTCTCTCTCTCTCTCTCTCTCTTTCACACACACACACACACACACACACAGGAAAACACTTCTAAAATGTACCATAAATGCTTGTTGACTTTCCAAATACACAAACTTCATGTGTACTTTATTTTTTCAAAGCAAAACTTTCAAAGCATTTCTGACTTTCTTCTCATTAAGCATAGATAACCTTTCTTATCTTGTACACTGTGGTTATTACGTGTATTCATAACCATACCACACAGGTATATACCCGTTATCCAAAACCTTGCAAGCAGCCGTTTGGCTTTTTAACACATAATGTGGGGCTAATGCCTTATATCACAACACCTACATTGGGGCAATTAATTAACACATTATTTTTGCAGCAAGACATATTCACACAAATTAGAATGAGATTGAAAAGTAGTCGATCAGATTTACTAACAAGTTTAAGTCAGGTCAGGCTTTGTACCAAAGACTGAAAAACAAACATTTTTTTTATTAGAGCCTTTTGATTTGACAACACAAATAAAACATCCAGCACCTGTACAGTGCTGTGGAAAAAGGTGACTACTTTGTTTGCCCTGGAGTTAGAAGCTCTGAAAAGCCATGGTTTTCAGTACTTGATGTCTGCTTCTTTAAGACTTTCTGCCTCCTCATTGCATCCTGGAACACTTCAATCCGTTTTGTTGCTATGACTTTCTCTCCCACCTTCCTGCCCTGATGATTTATTACTTTTAACCTGCCATGACTTAAAAAATAGATCATCAAATTATTGTAGTGGAATATGGAAATAGAATAGATATTGTAATATGGAATTAGAATACATAGGTTTTACATAAGGAGCCCAAATTTATTTTATGATTAGATATAAGCATTTTGCCCAAATTTTGGACAACACCTTTTTCAACAATTCAGAGCTAATGTTTGCTAATGATTCTCAACTGCATTCACAGTTTTTGAGGTTACAATCCTTTAAAAAATAACTCCAACTTCCTGCTTTAATTTCAAAAGAAATGGCGAATACACTGTCTCATTTGATAGATGCCACCTACTTTTAGCAGTTAACAGATAGTGAAATCATGTTATTGTCATATCTGAACTTTTGGTCATATGAAAATAAGCGAAGGTCTAAAGTTTATTTATTCCTGCACACATACACACAGGAATACCATAAATGCTTGTTGACTTTCCAAATACACTACAAACTTCATGTGCACTCAAACACATACACAATCTCTTTGTTGCTCTCATACACAATATCTCACTTTCACACATATTATCTCTACATCTCTCTCACACAATCTCTTCTCTGTCTCTCTGACACACAAGATCGATCTCTCTCTCTCTTTTTCTCACTCACACACACACACACATGCACACTCCCCTCAGCAGTATACTCGGTCAATCTGCCTATTCTGTTTCCCACTCCGTCTCTGGTGAATCCTCTCATCCCCTGTATCTCTGGCCTGTACCCCAGCTCTTGTATGCATAAATAAATAAAATCTTTAAAAAAATTTGAAGGCAAAAACACCTCAAACACACACACACACACAAACAGCTAAAGACAACCAGTATTAAAGTATTGATGAAACCTGAAAGAACAACCTCAGCATGAAATTTTTAAGAAATCTTAGTCAGTGGCCAATATTTTTCTTCTCTGCTAACCTTTCGACTTTGCATTTATCCTCATCTATTAGCAACCCCAGTGTGAGAGCCTCCTCACACCTCCAGTATGTGGAACCCTTGGGTGGCACCGCCCACAGCAACCACACCACATGACAACACATAAGAAGCCTCGGGGAGTGTGGGGTGTTACGACTTGAAGTCGAACCTCAGGAAAGCCCAGCAGTCAAGGTTCCATGTGGGAAATACCCAGAACTGGAAAAGAAGAATAGCAGGTGTTCAGCGGGCAAGGTGATGAAATAGAAGATTGAGAGCAGTGGGGACCCAGAAATGCAATCAATGACTCATGCAGCAGAAAGCATCTTGCGGGCCTCTGACTCATCCATTCAGCAAAGGTCCAAGTCCCCGCCAAATGCAGAGATAGGCCCTGGGGATACAAAAAGGAGTTCAAAATGGTTCCCACCCTTGAGAGCTTGTAGTATTAACAATCAGGCATAAACAAATGGTAACATCACGTGCCAGGCTGTAACAGCACAGTGCAGCATCAGGCACTATGTGAGAATGGAGAAACCATGGCAGCTCTGCTGTGCACACAAAGCTATCAAGGCAGATACTGGCTCCAGTGCCTCACACTGGCTGTTCCCTGGTCCTGGGGTGTTCTTCTAGACTTCCACATGTCACTTCATTCATTCAGGTCTCAGCTCGAATGTTACCTCAGAAAAGATTTCTCTGACCTATTACCCTATTTAAACACTTACACTAAAACACATACACAATCTCTTTGTTGCTCTCATACACAATATCTCGCTTTCACACATATTATCTCTACAGCTCTCACACACAATCTCTGTCTCTGTCTCTCTGACACACAAGATCTCTCTCTCT
>NW_023603027.1:0-8972 GCF_014898055.3 Talpa occidentalis
TCTCCACTTCTGCACATGTTTGAAATGCACATGTCCATCATGAAGAGCAAAAATTTAAAATGCACACACACAAAAAAAAAAAAAATCAGAAAAAAGGGAAAAAAAAAAACCAGGCCTGTACAGTTCTATTTTCCTACTAGGCAAAAATGGGGAATGTGGTTAAGATTTTACTAAGAAGCAAAATAAGCAGCATTAATCTTCCACATACACAGGGTCACACCTAGAACAAAAGAGAAAACATCCAAAGTAACATTAATCTGTTTTTGGACTGTTTCTGTTACTTATAAAATCCACCAGTGATGAGAGAGATCAGATAAAACTTTGGGTGTGCCTTTATCTAGGTATTGTATTTGTCCACAGTCCTTTTAATTCTCCTACCCCCAGCCCCGAGAAGGTCCCTCCATGTCCCCTCCATCACTGAGAAAGAGGCATTCTCCCTGAGGCTTCTCAAAGCCTTACTTGCTTTTCCAGGCCCACTCCACACCAGACTCATTCCTGCTATACGTTTTTGTTCCAACTCCTCCTGCCTAGCACCCCCTCTCTAAAAGTTTAAGACCTCCCCATTCCTTGAGGAACTTAGAATGTGGTTTTCCCCAAGGAAACAAGGAGGGGGTAGAATATATAACAGATAAAGTCCTACTTCCCCATCCTTGGGCCTAGGGGGAAGACAAGACAAGCCTGGGCAGGGAAGGACCCGGTTCAGTTATATTCAGTTTTTATACTGAAAATGAGTCTTAGAAATCCAAATAGATTCTGTCCATCCCCATGCCCAAACCCCTGGGTCCTCCATATCAGAAACTATGGCTACTGTTATGGTTATTTGCAGGTAGAATCAAAGGGAGCAAAGGATTTCTGAGTGTAAAAGCTGAGGGCTGAGGATGCAGATGGCCAGATGCTAAACTACAGGAAGCAACTAGGTCTTAAGTGGCACAAAAAAAAAAAAAAAAAAAGATGGACCAGCAGTAAACACTAGTCCACAGCACTGCTGCCTGATGTTTATAATTCTAACCGATGCAGGGCAGAGCCATGAAAAGATTTTTCAACTTCAAAATTATAGAGTGAATCCAAGAGTCGGGACCAGGGTCTGCTACAGATCTAGTTGGCCTTTTGGCTTCCTCTAGTGTGTAGTATGAGTAGCCAGTCCCCAGATGTCTCACTAGCTGTATGGAGAAAACCTTGGTTTCTCAGTTGTTTTCTCTTTCTGAGCTGTGGTTAAAAAAAAAAAAAAGTAAGAAATGCATAGGTGGAAAAAAGAAGGAAGAGAAGATTAGGAAGAAGACAGAAAAGGAAGGGCAAGTATGGAGAAATGGAGTTGTGAGGTCAAGTCAACATAGGTCACAGACCAGAAATACCTTTCCCCTGTACCCCCACCGCAGCAATCTGGTCAGGAGGGAGGAAAAGATAGGGGGAGTTGACAAAGGTACCTACATTCTATGTGAGTCCAGTCCCCACCCTCGCCTGGAGTCACAGCATGATGACAATGAGCACACGTCCACACAAACCAGCCTGCCAATCAGCCTGTTAGCCAAAGAGTTCCTGGAAGGCTGGGAAAGATAGGTGCGTGTCTCATGCACTGGTGGGGGACCTTAGTCCACAGGCAGTTCTTGAGGTTCTTGTTGACAAGGAAGCCTCTCGTTGACGAGGATCCAACAGCAACTAGACAAAAGTCAAAGGCCTGATAGAGATGAGGCTTGGTACAGACTTTAATGAAGATTCACCAACCAGCAGAAGGGCCCAGAGGCAGGCAGAGACACATGATGGTATCAAACACATGGCATTGTTTCTGCTTCTCACCATTAACCTCATTCATGCCAAGCAGTCCAGTGTCATTCTCCTGCATGTCCAGCAGCATGGGTAGCATTGGCCCTAGTCAAAGACAGAGTTCCAACAGGTGCCATCTCAGCTGGTGACTCCAGAGCCATGGAAAAATCAGTTTTGGCATGTGCACTGGCCTCATTTTGCAGTGTCGATAGAAAAGCTTGCAATAGATGGCATGCGTGGCCAGCAGGAACACAAAGTCCAGGCAAGGCACCGGCCCTGAATAGAGCTTGACGGTGCATTGGTCCTCTTGGAGAATGACTCTCCAGCATTCATGTTAAAGACAAGTAGGAAAGGCCAGAGCCACAAACAGAGTCCAGGCAACGCTGATAGTCAACACACATCTGAAGCATGTGTGCTTAACATATGAACAGTGGGAGTGAGAGCACATAACATGTGGCGCTAATGTAAAAAAAGCAAAAGGCCATGGGAAGGCAAAAGAACATGATCAGAAATGCCATATTCTTGTAACTGAAGGCGAAGGGGATAGAGTGCACAGAGGCCAACATGAAGAGAAGGCAGACAGCCAAACACATGTGGTCAGCCAGGCACGGGGCTCAGCAGGAGGTAGAAGAGAAACTTGTGCAGCATCAGTTGGACTGATTTACCCCGGGCTCAGGGGTCTCCGTTGGCTGCCTTGCTGGATCTTGTCTGCTTTCCTTTCCTTTTTCTGCACGGGCTCCTTCACTCATAAGGTAGTATTGCAGAGGATTGGGCCACAGTTCCTCATTAATTATCTCCACAATCTTGTCAGACTCAATGGAACTGTGGTTTGAAAACCACCCAAAGAAGCTACGGCTGTTGTCTGGGTTCCCCTGGCTTAGGGACTGGAGATCATGCCCTGGGAGCCACTGGATTGGAGTAGAGCGCGACACGACCTGGCCGGAAGGGCCGCACCCATACTCCTTTATAAGCACCTTATTTTGGAAATAGGGGTTGCGCCCAAAGTAGAACTTGATTTTGTAGCCTAATCTGGCGAGGCCAAGCTCTTCCACCTCCAAGCTGTTTAAGTAGCTGAGTACCTCTTTATCTTGGTTGTTTAGAAAGGACGCCAGCTGGGGGTGGTTTTGAAAAGCTTGCCCCCAGAAGCCTGGAATATTCTGGATGAGGAGGTTTCTGCGCTCTAGGTGGTGCAGTCGCAACTGGCCAAACTTGCGCGAGAGCCGAAGGTAGGCCCTGTCCGCTTGGGCGTTCATGGTCTCCAGCTTCAGCTGGACGGTCTCCAGCGTATCCATGCTCCCATCTGTGGCCAGGGGCGCTGACCCTGCATCCTTCTCCACTTTCTTTTCTCTGCCGCTTGGCCGGAGGCACACTCCGCGGATGTCCCTTTCTTCAGCTTCCCACCAGCTATCGCCTGAGGGCCCCTCCCCACCGCGCTACAAGCTTCTGGGGCCTTCTTCCCCACAGGGCCACGCCGATTTCCCACGCGGGGGACATTTTTAGGCCTTCCCACGGTCCCCACAGTTCCCACGAAGACAGTGTCTGTTGCCAGGCGCTCCGAGAGCGACGGGACCTTCCCCAGGCCGGGTCTGGTCGCGGCCTGCCCGCGGTCCCCCACAGCGCGGGCGCGGAGCGCGAGGCCACAGTCCAGCGGGAGCCGGCAGGCGCCCTCCTCCCCGGGGGGCCGGCGGGGCGGCGCGGGCGCAGAGGTTTCCTGGCCACCCCAACCCGCGCCAGCCTGCACCTGTACCGCCTGGGCTTCCTCCCCGAGCCTCTGGCACTGTGGAGGGTCCGGCTCGCGCGGGGCGTCGTCAGGAGCGGGGCGGACTCGGGCCTTGGCGCGGCCTTTGCCCCGGCTTTTGGCGCGGGACGACTTCCGACCCCGACTTCGGCCGCTCATGGTGGCTGCAGACGCGGCTTCAAAACCACGCTCCGACCCTGCGGCTCCTGGCGCCCGCTCGCGGTGGCGACCGAGTGGGCTTCTCCATGGCAACCGCCGACGTCACGCCCGCACGACTGTACCCTCGCGCGAGCACGGGCTGCGCCCAGTGATTGGCTCCGCCGCCGCAGCTGCGCACCAGGAGAACCCCCCCCCGACCCCTCCCCCGCTCCCGCGCGACCCCCCGGCCTCCATTTCGCTCTGACGCCCTCACGCTCTCGCGCGGGAATCCGCTTCCCCTAATGTCCGTCCATTGCCCTCAGCGGTGCCCTCGCGGGCGCGTAGAACACGTCAGTGCGCGGCCGGCCCTCTCGTCGGCCTCCCCGCCCCGCCCCCATCACGCTCTCTGAGCACCTGAGGTTCCTTCAGTTTCCTCTTGACATCACTTGATGGAACTGCTGTGGTCCTCTCTCTCTCTCTCTCTCTCTCAAGTCTTTGAAAGTTTTTGCAGAGGGGTTTGTCCTGGTACCATAACTTGAGGGAATGGAAAGGTGGGTGCCATCATGCCAGGGACGCAGCGATTTGTACGTGGAGGGATGCAGACGTAGTTAGAAAAATACTCGCACCTGGTATTTTGTGACTTATCGTGTACCCGGCACTTTACTAAGTGCTCTAGATGTTACTAGATGTTATCTCCATGTAGACGGGAGCTGCTGTTCAATTCTCATCTGACAGATGAGGAAACTGACTCAGAGATGCCAGGAAACAGTTCTAAGATCACACAGGTGATGGACGCACAATTCCAACAGTAGCCTAACTGGTAATCGCCGCCTGTCCAGTGGCTAGTTCTGCCAGGCCGGCTCAGCTGAGAGGTACTAGGCTAACTCTTCAGGAAGCCAGCCTTGCCTTTAAACAGGCATCAGAATAGCACCTTTTCTGCTTGGAAGTATCACCCTAGTTCTCTGGCTGCCTCAGAGCTGGGCTGTCACTAGGGGTAAGACTATGAGTGAAGGCCACTATTCGGAGTTTCTGTAACCAAGGTAAGACACGAATGTGATCACAGGGTTTAATTATCATTGAAGGAGAAGAGCAGAGTTTCTCACGTTGGGGATCAGAAGCAGAGGTTCCATATAGCAGTGAGGAGGCTCTAGAAACTTCTTAGACCCTGCATAGAAACAGCCTAACACCCAATTTGGTGTTTCCAGAGTTGCCTTGGATCATAATGTTACTAGCCAGATGAGAGTCATGAAATAGGCCAGTGGGGAAGCTAGGACCAATGTAAAGGTATGAACAAAAAAACTTTTGCTCTTGTCCTTTTAGCTCGAAGGGAACAAGAAGGCTCTTGTGATCAGCTAATGGAGAGGTAAGCCCAGAAGCTCCTGGGAGCTCAATACCTCTTTATTGTCTTTATTCAGTGTGTGTGGTTATGGACCAACAGTCTGGCATCATATAAAAGCTTGCCAAACAGTGCAAAATTTAGGGCCCACCCCAGACCTAGTAAATCAGAATTTGAATTTTAACAAGCGCCCAGGTGATTTGTATTCACATGAATGAATGTTCAAGTATAGGAGACAGGAAAAAGGAGTTAATATAGGTGTCTTTTTAAGCCAGGCATTGGCTTAATGTGACTGCTTTCTCAAGGGCTCAATGATAGCCTGCAAGACTCCATGATCTGGGATGTAGTTTCCTCCCCACCGTTACCCAACTTACTTCTCTGAACTCATCTTCTCTCTCCCACCTACTTCCAACTGTGTACTGGCATTCTTTCCTTCGTGTCTTTGCACTGGCTCTTCTTCTGCCATAATGTTTTTCCCTCAGATGTGATCAGTCATCTTGGCTAGCTCCCTTCACCCTTTGCTTCAGTGTGACCACAGTGACCATCCTTTTTGAAAGTGCCACCTACTTTGATGGTGGGAGCACTATGGTAACATCACCAAAAGGGAAGGATCCTGTACTTCCAAAATACAAACAATAATATAAACCAGTGTGACCTCAATTTAAATAATAAGTAATAAAAAGAAAAGTGCCACATATCCCCGTCCCTCTTAACCTGCTATACTTTTTCTTGATTCATTGCACTTGCAACCTTCCAGCACACTATACCAATAATTTAATTGTGTTCTGTAACTGTCTGGGTCAGATCTATAAGGGCAGAGATCTTTGTTTTGTTCACAAGCTCCTGCAACAGTGGCTGATACACAAGGAGCACTCAAATAACTGTTGGGTGAAAGAATGAATCAAAGCAGAGTGTTTAAAAGTGCATTTATAAATTGATTGCCTGCAATTCAGAATAACTGTTTCTTCCTTAGAGAAAGCAATGTTAGATGAAGTTTATATACTCAAATCAATAGATGGAAACAAACCTACTAAATTAATCATTTAGCCCCCAAAATCCCTAGTGTTCAGGGATAGTCTGTGGGTGAAAATCTACAGTGATAAATTAAAAATTAAGTTCGGGGAATTAATATTTGACTCGAAAGGGAAAATGAAGGTCATTTCATAATCTCTGCTTCTCAAGGCCTTTCATGATCATCCTTGATCTGATAGCGGAACCATTAACTGTAATATTCATTTGGCAACTGAACATGCAGTCTTTTGCTTTTTTTTTTTTTTTTTTTTTTTTTTTTTTCACAGAACTACCCTTTATGCTGGGTAACCACAGTCTGGAACTCTCTGTAAATCTCAGAAAATTTTAAATCACCTGAAGCAGTTTCCATCTCTTTTTACACCCCACTGAGAAGCAGGTTGGCCCACTTCTCAGAGCACTCACAGTTGTCAAGAGCCTTAATCCAGCATCAGCATGTGCGTCATTTAATGTTCACCCATGGCTAAGCCTCTGCAGGATTAACTAGCCTGGGCCACTGCAAATAGTGTTTATTATACAATCTGCCTTGAGCCTTTTTTCATCATGGCAAAGAGATAAGTATCAGGTGAAGGGAAACAATGTGTGATCACATCTTATATAAAGGTCATCATCTACTTCTGGTCACCGAACCCCCATGGCTTCTGTATTTAAGAGGGTGGTCTGTGCTGCTGAACTGAACTGTCAGTTTTCTTCTCAGGTATTAATATGTAACTTTCTGTGAGACTGTAGTTTTGCTTTCCAGTTAGATAGCAAACTATATAAGGGTTGAGATTGTGTCTTTTTATTTTTATCTCAAAGCCCCAAGCATGGGACCTTGGATATACTAGTAATAATAATAAAAACTCACACTTAATTTGTACCAGTATAGTCCACTTATCCCCAAAACCAGTCCATGGACATGGGAGAAGTTATTACTCCCATCTCATGGGGTTACTGCTGCACAAAAAAGTTCACACATGGCTCAAAATCACTCAACTAATGAATGATTTTAGCCTCAGAAGTTAGACTTCAGCACCCATGACCATAATCACTACTCTGAGATGAAATATGGCTGGAGAGATTGAAATACCAACTGTTTCTAATTTGTAAAAATAACTTTCAGTTTTCAAAAATTATATATGTGGTGTACTTACATATGCATATACATATACATATATAATACATATATGTATATCAATTAGTCATTAATTTTTTCTATGTATAAACCTGACATGGCAATACTTAACAAGTGAGATTAGTTTCAACAGTCCATGTTGGGAATAAAGTGTCAACATTTATACTGCATTTGTCATAGCAGTCTGAATGTTATGAAAGAAAGATAAGTTTGCTATCATAAACTAAAAACTCTATTTTAACTTCTTTTCTAATATTTAGGGATTTTAGTCCATGATAATATAAGCATTTAATTGATTATTTTAAATGTTATGATATTTCATCATTGGCAAGTATTTACTACTCATAAAAATGGTTTCAAATAAAAGCAGATGAGGGGAAGGGGCCCAGTTGGGCCTTGCGTTGTTAGCAAAGGAAATGCAGAGTCAAGGATTTGAGCAAAAACCAGCCATGCGGGGCATGCTTCATCAGTGGACACAGTGGGAATAGAGGCAGATTCCAGAGACCATGCAGACCAGCTCAGCCTCAGCAGAGGCCAGCAAAGACAGAAGACAAGATTCACACCAGTCCCTTTTCCATCTCTTTCCTTAGTCCTGGGGAGATAAAGTAACAGGGTCCATCCTAAAGGATTAAGTATTTACCTAAAAGAAACTAGAATTTTAAGTGTTCCTGAATCACTTGAATCGCCATGTTGAAATTCATCTGAATTTTATAAATTGCTGCAACTATAAAAATTAATGCTTATTACCTAGTATTACCCAGACTAGACCCTATGTCTAATGGATATAGCCATTCAACACCAAAGCTGAAGAAACCTAAGAGATATGTGACTTTAAAACTCCTTAGAAGATAAGAGACACATAATTTCAGAAAATACCGAAAGGCATGAAAAGAAGATCTCATAATAAAACATGCTTATGATTGCAAAAATCAAGAAATCCATGAAACGCCAATCACCACATAGGTGAGCATTAAGAAGGCATCCCTAACGCAAAACTAAATGCTCCCCAAGAAAGTCTTCTGGGGATAGGTTGAATTGAAAACTGTGGATGTATTGCACTTCGGTTATTACATAATTTAATAATTATCACGTAGTTGAATTCTCTAATTGGATTATAAATGCAGGCTGTTATCTCTAACCAGATCAGAAGTTCCATGAATTACAAAGGTCAAGCTTACCTTCCATGTAAGTTTCATAGTGCCTTCTCCCTTAATTGCCCCACACACTTCTTTTTTTTTTTTTTTTTTAGAGATTTATTTATTTATACATACAAGAGATGGAGTATAGTCCAGAGGTGTGGGTGGTGAGAGTACTCACCAGAGACAGAGCAGGGAATAGAACAGGCAGACTGACTGAAATACACTGCTGAGAGGAGCAGCAGGCGAGACAGGAGAGGTCTGCTGTACCATGTGGGCCGCTCCCTGGCCGGCTGGGGATCTAACTCATGCTGCAGAGGGTGCAGATTGCCTCATAGTGCGGTGCTTAACCCCTTGTGCCACCAGGGAGGCCCAATCCCACACACTTTTGCACCAAACAACCCTCATCAATTTCCAAGGCAAAATAAGTTGTCCTCATTCAATACCATCAATTGTTATTTAGTGCAGAGAACAATGGAATGGATTCAAGGTTCTCTTTGCCCTACCCTCCCTTTTATGACATTCAAGAATGTTTTGTTCATATCATACTCAAAATTTTTATACCTTTATTATTCCCTTTTCTTTATGTAAACACAGAAACACTCTTAAAATCCTTACTCTTCTTTTCCAACAACATGTTAATAGTCAGAAATAATCTAGAGAAATGAGATTGGTTGTTTTTTACGTGAAAGATTCACTAGAAGGAAAAGTCCCAACAGA
>NW_023603028.1:0-8970 GCF_014898055.3 Talpa occidentalis
GACTCAAGACCGCAGCGTCCCACGACCTGATGTGACCTGTGGGGGCACAGGCCCCGAATTGCAGGGTCCCACGACCTGGTCCTGGCCTTTGGAATGGGGGCAGGCAAGCGAGGGGGACGTCTCCACCGCACGGTTGTCGCCTGGACTGGGACACCTGGACTGGATGGGCATCCCTAAATCCAGAACCAGGAGCAATGGGGGTCGACTGGCGTAGGCCCGCGGTTTCTGGAACAGTCGACCAGGATAGGGGGTGAGGAGAGGAGCCGGGTAACCAGGGGTGAGGGCCTCCTAGGAAGGAGGGTCAGGCAGTGACTCACCCCAAGGATCAAGGCAGGTGGTGGATGTGAGGCGTCTGCAATGGAGAGGAGAGTCCCAGGGACAGGGAGGCGGCCCTGGCGCCAGGGAACACAGCCTTCCGGGTTTCGGGCACCAAGATGAAAGGTTTGGCGCGGTAAAGAAAAGGGGAGCCAGGCCAAACTTTCTCAAAGGAAGGGAAAATTTATTGTGCCCCAGGGTCAGCTTCTCAGACCCAAGGTTGGGGTCCCTGAAGTCGTGCCCCTTGTGGGGGAAATGTCCTTTTATAGGGTGAGGAGAGGTTAGGCATCGACCTTTCAATTTTATTTCTCTTTTCCATATTTTGGAGTGAGTTGGCTTTGTGGGTGGGGGAGGGATGCTGCTTTCCTCTCTTCTCCTCCTTTTTTATTGCAACTTTCCTCTTCAGGCAGCTTGCCAGCATCAAAGGTTTTTCTTAGGTGTCCCGGTTTTTATGGGAGAACTTACTCATAGCATTTCTTCACCGCCATGTTGATTTGCTGACTGTTCTGGAGATTCAATACTTGCTGTCACATCTGCCTCCAGGAGGGGAGAGGGGGATCAGAAAAGGAGTGAAGGTCAATGCAGGGGCCAGGAATGAGGAAGCCCACATAGAAAAAACAGGATGGCCCTGACTCCAGTACCACTGATTCCATCAAACCATAACTGAAGCCATAAGCAGGAGATAAACAACTTGGCTCCACGGAAAACAACATTGTTCTGCCTAAACCTGTTTCCTGCCCTGCCAACCCAGTTTTCCCACCTAACTTCTCCTCACCCTATAAGAATGACCCTCCCCCGACAGAAGAAGAGACTTCACTGACCCCCCCACTCTGGGTCTGTGAACCTTGCCCAGGAGTGCAATAAAGTTTCTGCCTGTTAGAAACTGGGCCTGGCTCTCCGTCTCTTTACTGCACCAATGCTTTCAAGGAGGAAGATGGATCTTGTGGACTCAATGAAGCAGTCCACTTGACCAACCTGGGGTGATCTAAAAAAGTTAATGAGTGAAACAGAAAATACTTTAATGATCATGGGGACGCCTGAGACCCCAGAAAATTTGTTCTTCTCAATGTTAGCTCACATTGACACCAGAATTACAGGTTTTCAGGCCTAGTCTCCTAGCTAGGAATGGATCCCAGGCTGCAGTGGCAATGCTGAGTTTCAGTCCCTAGACCACCACGGGCTGGTGTCTCACAAATTCACAGAAGGAACTTTGCTGATGCTCAGGCAAGCAAGTGAGAAGAGGCAGAGTTGGTTAGAGAAAGAAAAAGTTTATTGAGGAGAAAGGAACAGAAATAAAGTGGGACTCCCAGGCCAGTGGAACCAGGCCAGGGAGGGGCAAGGAAGCCCCAGTGGATTGTGCCTCAGGCAACATAGACTTTCTTTCCCTAATTATTTTAAATCTCCACCAGCATCTTTGTGATTGCTTAGTTCTCAGTGGTCTGACTCTCTGCCTGAATGTCTCTGTGCCCAGAACTAAGTCTCTGTGTCCTAGCCCTTGTCTTTTTTCTTTATTGTCCTTATCCAGGAATGTTCTGTTGACCCTAGTCCTAGGGTGTGTGGTTAGTCCCATTAGGAATTTGTTGCCCTTATCTCTGGAGCCTTCCTTAACTCTGCTGCAGTCCCCACCTACAATGTCCCTAAAGACACCCTGATTATCCTAACTTGCCCTAAGACTCATTCCCCCCTCTATGGATGGAGCCCTAACTGCCATTAGCACGAAGTGTCCACAAAAGGGGAAAGTTCCAGGTTCCCTGCCCCACCCAAAGAAGAGTAGAGCTAAAGTGAAGAGAAGAACCTGGAGAAGAGACTGAGGAAGGAAGGAAGCAGCATGGAGAGCCAGAAGGAGACCTGGAGGAGAGAGACGTGAAGAAACTGCACTTGCCTTTTGGTCATGGACTGGGTGACACAGAAATGGGTGAGACTCCTAGGGAGGTGACAATGGCGGCTTTTATCTTGATTTTGATTTTGCTTTTTTCCTCCCAGACTTGTCTGGTTGTTTCTGATCTTTTCTTTTGGGTCCTGGCCAGAAGGTGCTTTAGACTTTGGGCATTGTAATGCAACCATCCCATACCCTGTAGGTTCATCATCAGTTCAAGCAGCTATGTTGGTGTTTTCATGTTCTCCGCCTCTTTCCACCACACTCCACCACACTCCTCCGTTCTTGGCACCATGCCACAACACATCATGTACTCCGCACCATGCTACACCATGCTGCGCCATGCCATCCTCCACCCCATGGCTGAGTGTGCATACATGGCGGGAGGGCGGAAAAGCCTGATGCTTTTCCCTTTTACTTACCCCATAGGCAAGCTTCCAGGCCTTGCTCTGGGCTAATCCTGCTTGCGTGGACTTTTACCCACAAAGGGACAGGTAACTGTGGGTGCTTGATTTAAAAACTATATTCTTTGTCTTCTCTGTATTGTTCCCTAATTGTATTAAAAGATCCTTTCCATTAAAAGTCTTATATGTTTTGTGTTGATTCAGTGGATGGCAGAACCTATATAGAGCAGGCAGGTTTGGGGGCTCTGGGGTGCCCCTCTCCCTGCCCTGTAACAAAATGATGTCCATCTGATCAATGACTGCTTCCTGGTGAAAGTGGGCGACGTGGGGAGGCAGTCAGGGCTCCACTTCAGGGCAATGATCTAAGGGACCTCAGAAGAAGAACAGTGGAGGTTTCACAGTGGGTTCCATTGAAGGACCATATGGAGTTTGATGGCCTCCAGGCAAGAGATGATCCTGATGAGGGCATTGAGGATGAAGGTCCCAAGCAAGAGAAAAATGAAGAAAAAAGTTTTATTTTTAATTTTTTAAAGATTTATTATTTATGCATACCAGAGCTGGGGTACAGGCCAGAGGTGCAGGGGTGGGGGTGGTGAGAGGCTTCACCAGAGACAAAGTGGGGAACAGAACAGCCAGATTGACGGGAAGTACACTGCTGACTGGAGCAGCGGGCAAGTCAGGGGAGGTCTGCTGCGCCTTGTGGGTAGCTCCCTGGCCTACCGGGGGTGGAACTCATGCTGCAGAGGCTGCGGATGGCTTCATAGGTTGTGTCTTACCCCCTTGCACCACCAGGGAGGCCCTGAAAAAAAAGTTTTAGTAAGGGAATGAAAAAGGGGAACAGCCAGGGCAGGAATTGGGTTTTTTAAATCCTTAAAAAAGAGTAAGGAGGGCACAGACTCATGAGTAAGCCCTGAACTCCAGGTGTTACATAACCACTGAGACTAGGGACTTCAAGGAGCATTGTTGGACTTTGGCTTGAGGGTTATTGTGGTTCCATCAGGAAGACAGGAGTTTTCTTTAATTGCACCCTGAGAGGGGTGGCAAAAATACCTCATCCTGGAACTGTAGTGTCCTAAATGCCTGGAGGTGCTGTGGCAGCATCAGTGAGAATTAGGGCTTCCGTATTATTTCTATATTGGGTAGCAGCATCTGGGAGAGCCAATAGTGGCTGCCGAGGCTGTTAATTTGGAATTTAGTTACCAGGTCCTGTCTTAATAGAGGAAGCTAGGAAAGCAAGACTAAAAACCTATAAACATGTGGCCTCCTAGCGAGCAAGGAAGCCATGCTGTGCAGTGTCCTGGCTCAGGCTGGCCATCAGTACTAGTGAGGGGGACAATCGACCAGTAGGTCAGTCCAAGGAATTGGAGCAGCAAGGCAGAGTAAGTAGCCCCTTATTTACCAAAACGGCGATCTTTTTGTCTGCCATTTCTAGGGTCATTCAAGGCTTATCCATAGAAACAGTAAACAGAGGAGACTGGCTCACCTCTGGGCTTCTTCAGAGAAGGTCTCCTGCAGCAGGTTCTTCACAGTCAGAGCCAACTGGCAGTCAAGTCTGTCCTCCCTACCTGGCCTGTGGGTTGGGCTGGCCCTCTCTCTCTGGAGAGTAGAACAGTCTTTCAGTGCCCTGTGCAATGGCACTGAGGGCATAACCCTGGGGGCAGTTTACTTCCCCTGAGGTGTCCCAGTTGCTGGCAGTAGAAACAAACTGGCAGCCCATTAAGAGGTTGAGGCCCTGGTTGCCCTGGGGCGCATGGGGCCTTGGGTGAGTCTGAGGTGGCAGGGCACTGACAATGGCAACTGCCATATACTGCCATATACTGGGCTCTTCTCTTTTCTTTCTCCCTCTCTTTTTTAGTCTAGTGAGTCCCCTCCATGTCACTGTACCTTGAAGGCCATGTCCAAAAGGGTTAAAAGGATCTTAGGTCCTTGGTTTAGTCTCTGGAGCCTGCACCTTATGTCAGAGCAAGGCAGGCTAAGGAAGGAGACCGCTAAAATGCTTGTCCTTTTCTGGGTCTAGATTAGTGTACCTTTTTATAGCCTCAGCAAATTTAACCTGAAATGATGGGAAATTTTGGGCTTTTCAGTATAACTTTTCTGGCTTATTAGGTTGAAGAAGTCTTATGTATTTTAGAATAATCTCATTAGTTTACATTTATGTTGAACAGGTGTAACAATCCTATGAGAATACTTCCCATGAGGTATCAATATACCCAAATTGACTCAGTTGTTTGTTTTTCACAATGAAAAACAATTTTTTCTTTTTTTTTAAGATTTTATTTATTCATGCATACAAGAACTGGGGTACAGGTCAAATGTGTGGGAGGGTAAGAGGTTTCACCAGAGACAGAGCGGGGAACAGAACAGGCAGACTGAAATACACTGCTGAGGGGAGCAGCAGGTGAGACAGGAGAGGTCTGCCACGCCAGGTGGGTATCTCATCTGCCGGCTGGGATCAAACCCACACTACAGAGGCTGCTGACAGCTTCACAGCGCTGTGCTCTACCACCTGAGCCACCAGGGAGGCCCTTATCAGGTGTCTTAAGAGTCCTCTTAAGACAAAATCTTTACTATTTCAGAATGAAGTTGTCATAGAACAAACTTACAGATCTTAAAAAAACAATTACACAGAGTAACAAGGATTTTTTTTTAAAGATTTATTTTTTATTTATGCAAGAACCAGGGTACAGGCCAGATGTGCGGGAGGGTGAGAAGATTCACCAGAGACAAAGCAGGGAACAGAACAGGCAGACTGAGGAAATACACTGCTGAGGGGAGCAGCGGGTGAGACAGGAGAGGTCTGCTCGCCATGTGGGTTGTTCTGAGGCCGGCGGGGATTGAACCGGCACTGCAGAGGCTGCAGACAGCTTCACAGCACTGTGCTCAACCACCTGTGCCACCAGGGAGGCCTGTAACAAGGATTTTTAAGAGTAAATCTATTTCTTTGACAAGGCTCAGCAATGCTGACATGATAAGGGTTTTTTTCATGTAACCTGAGGATAAAAGAGCATGAGGATTTTTAGATTACCTGAATAGTCTTTAATTTGTTACAAAAAACAAGTGAAGGGCCTCCCCTGGTGGCACAGGCAGTTAAGCGCTGTGCTGTGAAGCTGTCAGCAGCCTCTGCAGCACTGGTTCAATCCCAGTCAACCGGCAAGGGTCCCACATGGCCCAGCAGACCTCTTCTATCTTGCCCGCTGCTCCCCTCAGCAGTGTATTTCATCAGTCTGCCTGTTCTGTTCCCCTTTCTGTCTCTGGTGAATCCTCTCACCCTTCCATGCATCTGGTCTATACCCTGGTTCTTGTATAAAATAAATAAATAAATAAATCTTTAAAAAAAAAAAAAAACACAGAATAGTGAAGCAGTTTTAGAATACCTTAATTTTTATATATAAAAAGGACTAAAGATTGGTGTTACATAGGTGCACTCCTGATATTTATGTTAACTAAAATATTTTATAGTAAATCATTTGAGCACACAAATTTTTTTTACTAAAATCCCTCTCTCAGGCCTTCATCACTTTCTTTTGCTTTCTTACTTTTTAATACCATTTCACTTTAAAGATACCCATCTTACTTTAAATTATTTTAAGGACCTTTAGAATATCCATTTTCAATACATTCCTACTTCTTTTTAAAGATCTACTTCTTTTTAAACACACACATATATTCCGGAGTTTTGTACCTGTAACCCATATATATATATATATATATATATATATATATATATATGCTTGAAAAATCAAAGTTATCTGGATAAATATAATAAAAACAAATAACTATGAAGATAAATCAGGCATGGACTCTGTTCGGAGGAGAGTGTGGTCACAGGAATGTGCTGAGAATGGAAGGGCTCTTTGACTTGTTTTAGTTTATGTTTGACACATCCATTTAGGCAAGTTTTTAATATCCTTTTTTATATCAAGGAGGTTTCCAGAAATATAGAAGCTAGAATCTTTACATAGAACAAAAAAGTATCCAAATTTAACCCTTAGTTAAAACCTAGGGTCTAAGACCACAACAATTTTAAAGTCAAGCAGTCTGTACTTTCTTGGATAAGAAAACATTTTGAGTTTGTATCTCCAAGTAATTATTCTTTGGCTTTATATTGTTTCTGCTCTGTCTCACTGAGACCAAGCACATTTTTAAGACAAAAGACATTTGTTGTTTCAGGAACCATGTATGGGAAATGTAACATGGTGGTGCCTAGGAAAATGGAAGGTTCCAGGTTTCCTGTCCACCCAAGGAGTGTGGAGCTGAGTAGGTGGAAGAAGAAGCTGGAGAGGAGACCGAGGAAGGAAGGAAGCAAGATGGAGCCAGAAGGAGACCTGGAGGATGCACATGCAGCAGAGAGACATGTGGAGAAACTGCGCTTGCCTTTGGTCGTGGATAAGGTGACACAGATGTGGGTGAGAGACCTGTGGGGAGGTGACGATGGCGGTTTTTGTCTTGATTTTGATTTTGCTCTTTTCCTCCCAGACTTGTCTGGTTGATTCTGATCCTTCTCTGAGGGTCCCCACCAGAAGGTGCTTTAGACTTTTGGCAGGCTTTAGGGCCTTCCTCTGGGCCAATCCCGTTTGGGTGGACTTTTACCCATGAAGGGAAGGGTAAACCAATCACACGTTTGGGTGCTTGATTTAGAAACTATATTCTTTGTCTTTTCTGTATTTTTTCCCTAATCGTGTTAAAGTTCCTTCCCATTAAGTGTTTTCTATGTTTTGTGTTGATGGGGCAGATGGCAGAACCTATTTAGGACAGGTAGGTTTGGGGGTTCTGGGGTGTCTCTCTCCCTGCCCTGTATCAGAAGGACAGGAGAAGAGGTAGATTAAGTAGATTAAGATTTTATTTTACAATTTGTCTGTTTTTAAACTCTTTTAAAAAAGAAGATTTATTTATGCATACAAGAACTGGGGTATAGGCCAGAGATGTGGGGGATGAGAGGATTCACCAGAGACAGAGTGGGGAACAGAACAGGCAGACTGACTGAAATACACTGCTGAGAGAAGTAACAGGTGAGTCAGGAGAGGGCTGCTGCTCCATGTGGGTATCTTCCTGGCTGGGGATCAAACTTGTGCTGCAGTGGCTGCAGTAAACCTCACAGGTCGCCTTTAACCCAATGTGCCACCAGGGAAGCCCTGTTTTTAGACTCTTATCAGAAATCTGAGGTTTGTAATTTAGCTCAAGAAAGTTGTGTTTGTATTTTATAGTTTTTACCATATTAATTAGTCTTAATAAGAAACTAAACTTTTACAGGCCCAATAAGCAATTTAGAAGTTTTTACTCAACCAAGAAGCACCTTATATAGCTTGTTAGCAAGTCCCAGGTAACTCAGTTTTTACCTTAAACAATCTAGACCTCAAGATTAGGAAAACACAGGGAAATAGAATTTTTCCCAAAGAATGAACCAAAACAGTATCTCAAGGTGGACAAAGGGAGCATCCAGTTTAGCTGGAGAGGAGTGTTACAGCTCAGGATGCTGGGCTAGATGTTTTGTGCTGGGGCCAGGCAGTGTTTAAAGAAACACTAAGTTCTCTTTTTTTAGAGCCTGGGCCAAATTGGGCTCGTTTTTAAGAATGCGGCTCAAGGGCATGTCCCATAGAATTGAGATAGAGCATTTTATGATTTCTGCAGTACTGAAAGAAAAGTACCCACAAGAATGGCAGAGAGATGAAGCAGGGCATCCCTGCAGCTAAGTTAGAGGCCCTCCCGTAAGACCAGGACCATGTACCGTGGCCTCTTGACTGGCTATGTCGTGATTCAAGTCTAAGTGACTTACTAAGTAAGAGAAACAACAGGTGCAATCCGAGAAGACTGCACCTGAAAAGTGGTCTGAACTCTAGGATGCAGGAGAGAGGTGCACCCTTTTTCAAGACAAATGAGGAAGCTTCCATCCACAACAGGAAGGCGGGTGTCCAACACCAACCTCTATCTACAGGAGGCGTCCCTCCTCTTTACCTTGAGCTCCAGCTGTGAGTGATGAACAGTCTCCTCGCTCACGAGGGTCTATTGGACTTAATCACTCCCTTAACAGCGTGACCCAAACACAATGTATGGGGACTATCTGCTTCCCACTGAGCAGAAGGTGAAGGGGTCCAGACTTGTGACCCTACCAGTGACCCTGACCCTGTCGTTCTGCAAAGGGCACCCATTCCAAGAGTCTAGCAAGCTTATAGTAGCCACTCTCCTCATCTGACGAAAGAGACCCTGAACATACCTGAAAAGTAAGACTCCAACACGAGCTACAGACTAGGTCCTGGACCTAATTTCCAATGATGCCCATTTACCAGACAACAAAAGTGATTTTCAGAGTCATAGCCCTTAAACCAGCAGAAGCACAGGGCCTGATATTTAATTGCTTAAACTCCTTTGGGAAACTGC
>NW_023603029.1:0-36700 GCF_014898055.3 Talpa occidentalis
AAAGAACTTAAAATCTGCACTGCTAGCACTTAACCTCTTCATTTAAATATTTCTTTTTATTTGAAAATTCTCTGATTCTAAGAAACAACAGGAAGAGTCCTTGCATTTTCTAAATAAATTATTTAGCTTTGAAAGCAATATTTAGCTTACAGTAGGACTAAGGAGCAAACCTGGCATTATTTAAAAATATTACTTTATACAATATTCCTAATTATAACACACAGAAGATAAAAAAATTAAAGTATCAACTATGCTAAAACTCAAAATTTACAAAACCTCTTCTGTTGTATCATAGTACAGTAGATACTAACATCAGACTTAGAGTCACATAATATATATTCTAGTCTTAGCTCTGCCAGTGTCTAGTTATGAAGTACTCAGGCAAGTCTCTTATCTAGGCTTCATTTTTCTTAGGAGTGAGCCTATATCAGCAGTATCAAATTCTTTCAGTGTTCTTGGATGCTCAATGTAAAATGAAAGATGCCCTGTTAAAGTGGGGTATGGAGATGATAATCCTGCCCATTCATCTTTCCAGCTCTCCTGCAATGGCATTGAGGATCACCATACATTTATAGAGGCCTAGGGATTAGAGCTGGAAAATCACTTTGCTAAACTGGTTCTGTGGTTCCTTAACCTACTATAGGATTCCCTTCACAAAACTCACTGACAAAATGAACCATAGAAAACTGCTGTCCTTTACTAAAGGAAAAAAGGCAACTCTGGGATCATGTCTGATTACAATCATTGACAACTCCATGGCATTTAAAGCATCAACAATAAACAGGAGAAGTTTAAGTTATCTGTCTAAACTATGCGCACACACACACACACACGCAACAGTATTCCTATCAGGCCACAAATCTAGCACAAAGAGCAGACATATTATTCCTCACCAGGGGAGTACTAGACCTAAAACGTTCTCAATTTTCCTTTTATATATAGCAAACAACTTTAAAATTATAGGCACTCTAAAATTACAACAGCTCTAGCAAACGTGTACGGGCTCTTTTCCTTTGCAGTAATCATCAGGTTCAACTGATTTATTTTGATAGTAAGTTATAATACCCTAGGGCAAACACTATGTATCCAGGAAATGGACAAACAACAAAACGAGTTTACTTTTATTGTGTTAAACTAACAAGTTAAAATATGCATTCTTTTATCTCAGTTATCTACCAATGGCACTCTTGAAAAACAGTAATTGTCCCTCTAGGATTTATTTACAGTCACTTGGGTATATCATACTAACACATATAGCTAAATTGTTTACTATGACTGTCTGAAACAGACACATTCATCATCATTGTATTAGAGTTAGGTACCCTATAATTCCAGCTCTTTAATAATGCTATCTCAGCAAAAAATACATAAAACTACACTATACAAGATGATGCTCTTGTTTTCATACTTTGAAGGACTGAGAGTATCGATAGAGAGATTGGATATACTGAGTATTAGATTTAAAAGCTGTTCAAAATTTCCAAGATTTGGCAGAAAAAACTGGGAGCCCAAAAGCAAAGAAATTATAACTTCTTGTCAGATATTTCACAGATGCAATGCTAGGAAAACAAATATTCAAAATTCAACTTCTGTGTTATATTACGAGGTTAACATTGCAGAATCTCATTATGAGGCTCTAGACAGAATGCCTGAGATTGTATCCCATTGCTACCTTATTAGACAAGTAAATGAAACTCCTTATATGTTAAAGGCAGTAAATTCTTATCTAGCTCACAAAGTGATAAGAGAAATAATGAAACAAATCTCTAACCTGTGTTTTTTCATCACTAGGATATTTTACTCTATCCTTGCTTCCAGGAAGACTATGGAAAAGCTTTTTGTTACTGAGATAGGAGAACATATGAAAAGTACAGGACATACATTAAAACTGAAATAACCATGTACAAATGACCATTAATAACAGGGAAGTAAAAGTGGATAAACCGCCATAGTATGTTTTTTCCTCCATAACATTTAAATAAACATTTTAAAAAAGACCATTAAAACTTTTATTTAATGGCCAGAATTTATTCAGAGGTAGACCTTATATTTATAAATAGTCCAGTATAGGAGTAGACCTATAAAAATTACAGATCAAATAAATCATGAATAGAAACTGTAATTGGCAATACAACCAGCCAATAGTCACATATGTTCTTCCATTAAAATAGCTAATTTTCCTATACAACTTATTTGTCACCCGCTTTTTGTCATCAGGACTTCCAAAAACTACAAAATTCATCTGCTTCAAATCCTAAATTCAATATAGCTTTATTTCTTGTATTAAGGTCAGTATTTGGCCAATAATACTATAACATTATTGGTCAATAAAACAAACTAATGGTGAAAGAAGTAATTTGCTACATTGTCTGACTCAGATAATTCACCTTTGGTACTGGCACTTGTCCTTAGAAAATCTTCAGATGTTTTATAAATGAGTTACCCTTTCATCTACCTTTTAGTATAGTTTCATCATTAATTGACTAATTTGAGAGGACACGAGGACCATACTGCCAAAATGGCCTTGATAAGGGACCTCGTATTGAAGCTAGAAATATATTTTGCTCAAACTCAGGCTGTAAAATCAAAAAGCAACAACATCAAATGTATACTCATTATTTTGTTGCTTTAGGGACCGTGTTAAAAAAGATGAGCTCAAACTACCTAAGGCCAACTAATACTGAATGATAGAATGTCCCATCTTTTGTAGCAAGATTCTGTAATCAAGATGTCTTCCAACAGTTCTTACTGTGAATTTACGTAACAGTATTGTTTAATAAGGCTTCTATCTCCAAGGGTGGTGGGAATTGTATGGGGACTATACCCAAGATGAAAATGCATATATTGTGCAAAACTGAAAAATTATGTAAGAATATATAAAATAGAAAAAG
The DNA here is from genome assembly GCF_014898055.3 of Talpa occidentalis. Taxonomy (NCBI): domain Eukaryota; kingdom Metazoa; phylum Chordata; class Mammalia; order Eulipotyphla; family Talpidae; genus Talpa; species Talpa occidentalis. The sequence continues at coordinate 2,892 of NW_023603029.1, forward strand.
AAAAAGAAAATAAAGCTTCTAATCTAAATTTCACATGTGACAGTTCTCAGAGAGTAGGAAATCACTGTCTTAATATAAAAGCTTAACACTTCCTTCTGAGGCATACCCTAAACAAAACAGTGAACATACTGCATTAAAATAAAAAAGGGTTGCCCAAGAATCATTCCTACATTAGTATGTATTACACACTGAATAGAGAAGCATTTCTAGTTCAAACTAGTGAAATAAAAAAATATAATTTTACTTAATTTTGATCTAAAACTGTCAGATCTAAAAATCAGCAGTATTTTCAATTGAAAGTTTTTACAACAATTAGAGTATTTCCTTAGATGGGGGCAAAAAAAAAATCAGTGTTTGTTTTTTGTAGACTCTTGGAATTAAAGATACTGGCCAATAAAATCTATAATGCTGCTAAATCACAGGAGAAATCTAAAGGAATAAAAAGCAAGATAACTAGAGGTAGGGAGTGGGGATGGGGGAGATATTTTTAAGATCATCAGAAATAAGATACATTAAGTTTTCTAAAACAACTGAAAATATGTTGCTAGTATATGGCTCAAGAATTGGATAACTTAAACTGTAGTTTATAGCTATAAATTAATTTAAAAATAACCTTAAAAAATTCATTTTACTACAAAGCTACTATCAGTCAGCAATAATGTTGAATTCTGACCTTTGGTGTCAGCATCAGTTATTTGCTCTTTGGCTACTTCCTCTTTTTCAGCTATCGCCTGGAAGATGGCAGTCAGGAAGAAAAAAAGCAATTCACATAGTGGGCCTTCACTGTCATTTCTACAAGAGCTTCCTCTAATACTTCTGTGAATGAAATGTTTAAAATGATTTTAAAGTTCTGTTCATATACTGAAAAAAAACTCCATTGGAATAAACATTTTAATCAACAATAGACCTATATGACTATTTTCTAAAGTGTCCATTGTGAAAGTAGAGTCAAGTATTTTCAAAGGCAAATAAAAAAAATTTATAATGATTAGAATAAAATCGTAAGTCAAAATCACCACATTCAAGAAAGCCAAGTGGCCTCAAAGATCAATGTAATTTTTCACCTAAGTTTAAATCTGAGTTGCAAATTAAGGCCCATTTTTAAAATAATAATTTTAATTATTTGAACAATACAAATATTTATTATTATTGTCCCAGAGTTCTAAAAGTTATGTGGAACTTACTGTTAACCAAAAAATGCATTGGAAAGGTGATCATCAGCATAATGTTAATCCCAATATTGTGTCCAAGTCATAAATGCTTCATCTAATTCATCTTACCTAAATCATTGTTTAGACCTTCTTGATCTGTAAGGCACAATGATTCATGCCTCACCTAGCAATAAAAAGTGAGGGAATATGAAAGCTCTCTTGAAAAGAATGCACTGTTACTAATATAAGAGTGGTACTATAATTCTACATTTGAGAATTGTTATTCGGATCTTGAGAAAATTATTTTGCTATTTGACAGAAAAATCCAAAATTTGATCTCATACTAATTTAGTTCTTACAAATGATACTTATACACAGTAAAATGTTTAAGTATAGAAGCAAAACAAACTCATAAACAAAAGGCAAGCAATAATTTGTTTCCAAATCTGCTGATACCAATTCCTCCCAACCTGCACTTACAAACCAAGCCATCTGCAAGAAGTTCTTTCACCTTAAAGCCCACCAGGCCTGTAACTTCTCTGACTAATGGAATATGACAGAAATAAGACTGGGCTGTTCCAAGCATATCTTTTAAGAAGACTGGCATTTTGTCTTCTGCCTCTTGGAGCCCTCAGATGCCACATACAAAGTGCAGGATACTAAGTTGGAGTGAGACACCATGTGGAGGAGGTTAGGCACCAGTCTTATGTGTCTGGTTCAAGAAGCCATCCTGACTATCTAGACAGGTAAGCCTCCAGAGGACTCCAGTTCCAGTAGCAGTCTGACTAACCACATGAGAGACCCCAAGAGAGGATAAGGGCTGGACAGGCTAGGTCCAGTGACTCCACAGAACTTAGAGAGATCATTTTTTTCAGACACTAATTTTAGGTTAACAACAGCACTTGCCTAGGCTTACTCCCTCAGGAAATTCATCTTGAAGATCAAAAAGTTCCCCAAATGCATTAAGGAACTCCAAAACCATCAGAGCATCACCAATTTCAGGAGGTAGTCTAGTTTTCACTGGAGTTGGTTCTGGAAGTTCCTGCAAGATTAAATAATTTATATAATATTTGAATCAAGTACAGGGTAAAGGATAGATATATATATATATCTTTACAGAGTAAAGATATATATCCTTTACAGAGTAAAGGATAGATAGACATATACTCTTTACCTAATAAGAATTATAGAGACTAGTAGTTCTTAACTCTGGATGTTTATCACAATTACCTTTAGAACTTACAAAATTATAGATGTGGTCTTATTCCAATTTAACTAAATCATAGTCTCTAGAGACTGCTTTTCTTCATGACACTAAGAATACAGCTTTTAAACTGAAATGTATTTTTTTAATTGGGTATAACTGAAATATAATCTATTAATTTCAGGTATATATAACATCATGATTCTATTATTTGTATACATTATGAAATGACCACAATAAGAAGTGTGGTTAATAACTATTATCATACATAGTTAAAAAGATTTTTTTTGTGATAAAAACTTTTAATATCTACTCCTTTAACAACTTTCAACTATGCAATATTATTATTAACTGTAGTGATCACACTGTACATTATACCTCCATGACTTTTTTTTTGGACTTTATTTTAAAATGGAAAGTTTGTGACTTTTGACCTCTTTTACCCATACCCCCATACCTGCCTCTGGCAACCACCAACCTGTTTCTGTATCCATGACTCAAGTTTGTTTTGTTCTTTTTTAGATTTCAGTTATGAGTGAGGTTAGTATTTGGTTAGTATTAGTGATGATAGTATTTATCATCTTTCTCTGTTTGACTTTGTCACGTATAATAATACCCTCAAAGGTCTAGCCATATTGTCACAAATGAGGAAGTATTTCTGGATTACATTTTCTAATTAAGAGGAACTTTTAACCTAGATTCTGAGGTTAAGATATTAGATGTGTCAATATTATCTTCAATGTGGTATCTTCTTAGAACATGGAATAGAAGTAACTCACAATCCAGTGACTTATAAATGGCTCCTAATAAACAAAGATGAATGAGCTCAGTTTAGATCGTTTGGTAATTTCTAGAGATAAGCAGAGATCTTTAGCAGAAAAATAAATGAATGCCCGGTCCTAGTGGTTACTGGATTAACAAGGATTACACAAATGACCAATTATCTCCACAAAGCTTGTTATAAAATATTAACAATGCTATTTTAGAACTCTACATAAAGCATTTGTTCAATTGGCTGTTTCCTCTAAGTTAAATATGAAGAAGCCACTATTAAAAAGAAAGGTTTCATTAGCAAAGACACACAGGGTACTGTGTACGTGGTGTGCAAAACATCACATTACATGCTTATACCTTAAGATCATCACATTCCATATCTTCTCTAGGTTACTCCACTGCTTTAAGTATTCTGTATATTTTCGCTTTTCCTCACGTAATTTCTCTCTTTCCTAAAAAAAAGTTTAAAAAAAAAACAACTCGTATATGAAATTTATGACATAGTATTAGCATCACCTGGGAACTTGAAGAAATACAAATACTTAGGTCCCACCCAGACCTATTGAACCAGGTTAGGTTGGGGTCCAGCAACTGATGTTTTAATAAGCCTTTCTGGTGATTTTGATGCAGACTAAAGTGTTAAAATCACTGATCAAACACTGCTGAAATGACAAGTTAAAAATGTCTGACACATAGTAGCTACTGGATAAATACTACTCCAATTACTCTGCCCATAGCAGCTCTCCCCCTACTCAAATCAATTATATTTGAAAATGTAGGTAACAAATTGTTAGAATATTGAAAATAAAATCTTCCCATATATTTTGTAATACATTTGTTGCTTTCAAGATTTATTTCAACCTGAAAAGAGCTAGACAGACACAAAGAAAAGAGCAAGTAAAAGAAATATTATAATACAGGAGACTCCTTTTTTTAAAAGAAGATTTTTATGCATGCATAAAAAGAATAGGGACACAGCCAGATTTGCAGGAGGGCGAAAGGATTCACCAGAGAGAGAGCGGGGACCAGAACAGACAGACTGACGAAATACACTGCTGAGGGGAGCAGCAGGCGAGACAGGAGAGGTCTGCGGCACCATGCAGGTATCTCGCTGGCCAGCCGGGACTGAACCCGTGCTGCAGAGGATGCAGACAGTCTGACAGCGCTGTGCTCAACCACTTGCACCACCAGGGGAGGCCCGGTAGATGCTTCTTTTAATGTAGGCCATTTCTCTTGCTAATTTGACCTTTGAAACCCTACTATTTGGTTCTGGTATTTGAAACTGCAAGATTAATAGTGATACCAAAAGTCTCTTGTGAAGCACAAGGTTAAAAAAAATTAAATTATTTCTAATAAATACTATCAATACTATTCTCTTCCTTGGAATTTAGGAACACAGATGTACATTTATCAAATTTTCAACATAGAAAAGAATGACTAGATATGGAACTTACTGTGTTTTTAGTAGTAAGCTGAAATATGTCGTCTCCGCTCTGCAAAAATAATTCTTGTAGGAAATAAGATGGGTTTACCCATTCACTGTTGCCAAGAATGTAAAAAAGCTCATGTTTGGCAACAAATACCTATGTATGTCAGAAAGTATTCATATTTTAAACATTATTATAAATATGAAGAAATATTTATAATAGTGTTAAACAAAATATACAAAAGCATGAATGCTGCAGTCTCTTTTTTTTAGGCCCAGATAAGTACAAATTAATCAAAGTATTAGCAATGCTATCTGTAAATATTACCATGCAGATTACAAGTGGTTTTTTTGCTTTCTACATTTTCTGGAGCAAACATGTATTAGACACCCCACCTCAATGGTCTGTTTGAAACAACTTAAGGAAATCATTAAGAAACATATAAAATAGCAGAACAAGATTTCTCTTATTTCTTTCCTGATGATCCACCCATGTTTATCTTCCATCCAACTAATGGAAGAAGAGGGGGCCAAATGAATATTCTTAGTCAGCTAAGTACTGTGATCACCCAAGGTTAATTGTTACTACCTAAAACAATGACATGACTAACTGTGGAGGAAACCAGTTACAGAATTCTCGAAGAATTACCTACCACCAAAGATTATAATCAAAGATTTGCTCTTTGAAATCTGTCAAAATCTGTGAAATACCCTATTACCAGAGATACATTAATTCTTCAAGGAGCAATACTTGTTAGTAATAGCCTTTTTAAAAAAATATGTATTTTTTCGTAGAAGAACTGGGGTATAGGCCAGAGGTGCCCGGGGCAGTGTTGGGGGGGGGGATTAGGGGATTAATCAGACAGAGAGGGGCAGAAGAGGCAGAGCTACTGAAATCCTGCTAAGGGGAGAGGAAGGCAAGACAGGAGAATCGAACTCAGGTGGTAGTGGTGACAGCACTGAGACTTAACCCCTAGGCCACCAGGGAGGCCTCATTGTTAGTAATAGACTTAATTGTATTTTTCGAATTATACATTCTACGATTGAAGGTTTTATATATACCATCTTCCAAAAAAAAAAAATATGCAAGTAATGAAGAAAATCACTAAAATTGAACATTAAAATAAGTTTTAAGTGAGGTATAAAGGCATGTGTGTGTGTGTGTTGAACTAAATAGGCATTCACTGAATTTTCCAAAGCAAAAGGCAAATAAAGCAACATCGATCACTAGTGCTTACCAGAAACTACATATATGAGTCAAAGTGGCAAAAGCATATGAAAATTAAGCATGAATTTAAATATGTAAAGTACTATATGTGGGGAGAATATAGCCAATATACTTGAATACCTTTTCTCTTTCTATTTTTAGCCTCTCTTTTTCTTCTTTCTTTTTCAGTCTTTCTTCTTCAACAATTTTCTTCAATTCTTCCTTCTTTTTCTCTTTATCTTCCTTTTCTTTTTTCTTTGCTTCTAGGGCATCTGCTTTTTCTCGTTTTAATTTAGCCTTTTCAAAAGCTGTGGAGAAAGTCAAATTTAGCGTTGTACACAGACAGAAAATAACACATTTTTTAATATAACAAAAGAAACAATTTAAGGTTAAGTGGGATCAGTAGAGATTCAAAGGGGTTATGAATTACTGGAACCATCAAAATTAAAATGGAAAAGCAGGGCCTCCCCGGTGGCGCAGCGGTTGAGCGCTGGGTTGCGAAGCTGCCCGCGGCCTCTGCGGCGCCGGTTCGATCCCCGGCTGCTCCCCGGCCACCGGAGGAGGGTCCCACATGGCGCGCAGACCTCTCCTGCTGCCCGCTGCTCCCCTCAGCAGTGTACTTCGGTCCTTCTGCCTGCTCTGCTCCCCGCTCTGGCTCTGGTGAATTCTCTCACCCTCCCGCGCTTCTGACTGTACCCAGTGCATGTATAACCAAACAAACAAACCAGCAAACAAATAAATAAAGCATGCCTCTATAAAAAAAAAAAAAAAAAAATAAAAAAAAAAAAAAATAAAATGGAAAAGCAAGTGGCTGGGTTTAAGACAAACTATTGTACTGAGACAAACACATACCTTCCTTTGAATGCCCTGCTACTTACTCACTCTAGACCAGAGACCAGCAGCAAGGAGTTACCTTGCTTGAATTGAAGACTCTCTTTTCCCACCTAGAGCTACAAATCTAGAGTCTTCATTTATTAAGATCTCAAATGATTCATTATGGATTGTCAACTTGGGAAACAATGTTTTATAAGGTAGTGTGAATTTAAAAAATAAAAAAGGTCCAAAACAGTTGTAAGCCCTAACAATTCTAACCTGTGTTTAATTAGCATTTCACCAGTTTAACGGGGAATAGGATATGCCTTAAAATATTGCTTTAAAAGAGATGAACAGAAGTCTCACTGATAAAAATTGACAGCTGAGGGCCTCCCTGGTGGCAGGCGCAGCGGTTGAGCGCTGGGATGCGAGGCTGCCCACAGCCTCTGCAGCGCCAGTTCGATCCCCAGCGAGGGTCCCACAAAAAAAAAAAAAAAAAAAAAAATTGACAGCTGAGATAAAAAAACCTATGCTTAAAAAACCACACACAAACACAAGAAATATGCCATTTTAGACCCCCTCTCCCCCCGCCAGCCCTGGCACAGAGAAATATTCTTTTTATACTGAAATAGTTTTTTTTGGAGACTGTTAAAACTTACCCAGTGACTTCATTTCTTCTTGTTTCAAAAGTTTGTCTCTTTCTTTAGTAGCTTTATTCCTATAACCAGCAATAGTCTGTTTAATAGCAACACTGTCATCCTGAAAATACAAACCAAGAAACTAAAGTTATAGAACCATAAATTTTACAAACCGAGTCTGTCTTGTTCTTACAGTAAGAATAAAAAAATTAAGTACTCATCAATTATACTTCCTTTGTAATAAAACAAGGTTTTATTCTAAAGCATAACTGAACTTTTAAAAACTCTAACCATAGGACTATAGAGAATATGAGTTAATTCTCTAGCCCCGCAATTTAGTACAAAAGCCTCCCAGGAAAAAAACTGGTAGTATATAAAGAGAAACTTTAAGTATTGGAAAATTAAAACAGTCTTGCAGGGTACATCAAATATGAAAGAGGCAGAGAAAAGACATGTCAGAAACATTCTTGTGGCCAACATTAAACAGTGTGAAACATTTATTTTTACTTTATTTCTCTTGAGAATAATATCTCTAATCAGCTTAATGTGACACTCTTATTTTATTATCTTTTAAATGTTCTTTAATGTTCCATAATTTACACCCTGCTCAACATTTTAGTAACCGCTTAAATGCTTGCTTCCATTTTGGCATAATACCCTGTGATATGAGAGCCATCTTAATTCACACCTAAACTTCTACAAGGTCATTGCTGAGCTGTTACTATAACACAGATTACATAAATGTGGTGTGTGTGAAAGAATGTGTTCCTTACCACAAGCTACAAGGGTGAGGGGAGTCAAACACTGTTCTTGATTTTGAATAGCTTTACTAAGGGCTATGATGTGGTTTTTGTCTATTCTCTACTTACCTGACTAATAGATACTCGTTTAGGGGGTCTCCCTCTTCTTCTGTTAGTTGGACTGAAGATAAATGTGGGTGGATCATCAGGAAAGAAATAAGAAAAGTCTTGTTCTGCTATTTTATATGTTGAAAGAGATGAAGCCTTTATAAAAAAAGACAAAGGGGAAAATACTAGCATATTAATAAACCATATATATAGGTATGCTCTATTATAGCATTATGACCTCCATCTAAAAAACAGATCAAAGATCTCAGAATTTCATGTGTTATATGTTGTAATATACATTTCCACTAGCTTAACTGATCCTTTTAAAAACTATATAATTAGCATTACCAGACAGAAAACCACAAGTCAAAGGATTACTTCATAAAATACCCACAAATGTTTCAATAGTTTCTTGAATTGTCAATCTATTTCAAAATCACATTTATAATGATAATCCTTTTTGACTAATTTCACAAGATTTTCTATGTAAATAAATAATCCAAATATTTAACATTAAAAATTGACAGTAATCCAATACATTTTCTTAATGATTTCCTTAATGCTGAACATTTAGACTCCCCCCCCTCCCAATTTAGGTGACAACTTGTATCAAACTTCAAGAATGGCCTGAATAAAAGCAGAAAAACTGACAAATTATCATAGAGTTTCAACTCAGAATTAAATTGAAAGACGTCAAGTTCATTTTACCAGAAGTGGTGTAGTTCTAGGATAACTGCTAAATCCAAAAGACTTCTCCTTTTACTTTGAATTCAGAACTTGTTCAGCTTTTATACATGTCTACTAGACTATTTTTTTAAGATTTATTTTTATTTATGATACAAGAACTGGGGTACAGGACAGAGGTGTGTGGTTGAGAGGATTCACTAGAGACAAAGTGGGGAGAACAGGCAGATCTACTGAAATACACTACTGAGGGGCAGCGGGTGAGAAAGGAGAGGTCTGCCACACCATATGGCACCATATGGCACCATATGGGTTTTCTCCCTGGCTGGCGATCAAAATCATGCTTCAGTGGCTGGTGATAGTTTGATAGCGCTGTGTTTGTAACCCCTGCACCACCAGGGAGGGCCCTATGCATGAATATTTTTAAATCTATGTAAGTTTACATTGTCAAATCAATCTCAACCTTGGTAGTTCTTTTCTATTTCTCCTCAAATACTTCAGTATGCATAAAGTTAAGACTTGTTTCTTTTTGAAGTTAGATCTAACTTAATTTTTCCAAATAATTAACCAAGTGTCTCAGTTTCATTTATCAAATAATCTACCTTAGTCTCTAGAGATCTGAAGTGCTACTTTTCCCACAGAGTAAACTCACATACACATATTTCTTTTCTTTTGATAAAACACATATAATGAAATGCACAAACCTTAAGCATACAGCAGTGGATTTCTGATACATGCATATATCTCTAACTCATGTTATGATTTTTTAACTTACGGTTTCTCTTTTCCAATGTGAGTCAAATGTTTTCTCATTTTTAAAAATTAGGGGTTTTTTTAGGGGGGAGCTTATGATCTGTAGTAAAGGACTATGGGTGTTTTGGTGGTGGGTGTGGTATTAGCTATTTTCTAGCTATTTTCTCATCTATTTCTAGCTATTTTGTCATCAGATGACATACATCTGAGAAGCTTCTCAGATCCCTATTCCTTTAAATCTTATATAGGATTATAACCAATGTTACCACAACAAATAAGAAAAAGAAAATGGAAAAGAAAAAAATTAGTTTGTTTACCATTTAACTTTTTATTTAGCGTACAATGTGAGGTTTCTAAACCTTAAGAATAAAATATAATCTTAGTATTGGTTTCTGATTAAGTAGCATTCTCCCATCCGGTAGGATCTATTTTAGCGTTGTTTTTTGAATCTAGATGCCCAACATCCGTGACTTTTCTTTTTCCAAGTTTTCCATCTATTCTCACCTGTTCTGGTTGATCTTTTACATAAAGAAAAAAGGTGGTAGTACTGAGTGACATGGTAATTTTAACAATTGTAAAATACAGTATGTACTTAAATATATATAAAGAAAAAGTACTAGGGCCTCCCTGGTGGCGCAAGGGGTTAAGCACATTACTATGAAGATATCCGCAGCCTCTGCAGCACAAATTCGATCCCCAGCCAGGGAGTTACCCACATGGCATAGCAGACCTCACCTGTCTTGCCCGCTGCTCCCCTCAGAAGTGTATTTCAGTCAATCTGCCCGTTCTGTTCCCCACTCTGTCTCTGGTGAATCCTCTCACCCCCTGCACCTCTGGCCTATACCCCAGTTCTTGTATGCATAAATAAATAAATCTTAAAAAAAAAAGTACTAAAAAATGGCTCCAGATAAAAAGGGAGCTATTTTCAGCCATCTTTGTTTTTTGTTTTGTTTTTACAGGAAGGAAAGTTATCCACTTTAGGTTTACTTCCCAATTTTTTTTCCTGTAATTTTTACTGAGGTGACATTAGTTTACAACACTGTTTATGATATAGGGGAACATGTTCACACCTCTTCAGATGTATGTTGCCAAACTCACAATCAAAAGCAATTTTCAATCATCTTTGAAACATTTCTGCCATGTCACAACTATATAACACTAGTTATTTTCTCATTTTTTCCTTTTTCCCAACAATAATGTCACTGTTCTGAATACCTTAATTTTAATGATTCCATCTTGTGGTTCACAGTGTTGCTTCAGAAAAAGCTTTAGTTTATCACGAGAAAATAGATGTTTTCTCCGGCTATAGGGGAAGGAGGAAGAGAAAGAGGAACGTGTTAGTTTCAGAGACTTCAATTCAAAATCCACCACCTCTGTATATCTACAACCAGAATTTCAAACCTAGGAAGAGAAGGATATTTCATTTTCCAATAGTATTTGTGAGAACATTATACAGAAGTATTTATGTAGAGTGTTATATGACCTATTTGTGACTTTATTTTGAATATTTGTTTTTGTTTTTGTGTAGAAGAACTGGGGATATAGGCCAGAGGTGCGGCGGGTGAGAGGATTCATCAGAGACATAGTGGGGAGCAGAACAGGTAGATCCACTGAAATACACTGCTGAGAGATGCAGCGGGTGAGAGAGGAGAGGTCTGCTGTGCCACGTGGGTCAGCTCCCTGGCTGGGGATCAAACTCAGGTCACAGAGGTGATGAAGCTAAGACCTAACCCCTCGGCCACCAAGGAGGCCCAAGTAACTCTATTATAAATGTTCATCACAAAACTAGTACATGCATTTGATGCTTAGAAACCAATCAAAAATCAAATAAACTCAAGAAAAATAAACTATAGTGAGTAAACCATACCTTATAAAATTAGATGATCATTCAAGCTAGCATCATTCTTAATAATCTTTAAAAAACTAGAATCAGTAGACTATATATACACTTAAATCAGCACTCAGAGTTATATCAAGATTCTAAGCATATAATATTTTAAATTCCCCTTTGCCACCAAATTCAAAAACAGCAAAAACAAATATCATCACAAAAAACAAAAACAGTAAACACCCCACAAATTAATTTCAGGTCATGCAAGATTCTGAAAAAAAGTAAATGTTTTAAGACAGTTCTATGTGTTTCTTTCAAGAAAAAGCCAAGGCAAAAGTGTGTGGGAGTGAATAAATATAGACATTTTAACATAATCGCCCTCCCCCAAAAGCATGTATTTTTTCTAGACCATACAAAAAATTATATGAAAGGGGTCTAGTTTTTACTACTATATCCCAGTACCATACGGTAGCTGACAAAGAGAAGGTAATTATCTGCTGACTACTGAATATATATTTGTGTTCAAGAACTATACTATGCTATGTGACTTCTACCAGCCACAAGTTTTTATAAATAAAATAAAAAGTTCAGTTTCTCATTATTCCATGTTTCAACTTATCAACAGTGATTATGTGGCTACCATATTATATACATTGCCCATGTAGTATTTTCATAATCACAAAAAGTTTTTTTGTCATTATTATTCTATCATATCAAATCTTCCTCATGGGAATATTATCATCTCTTTATTACAGGAATTGTACTATCTTTTGATACTAATAAGGAGTTACTAATCACTTAAGTGTTCTACCACCAAATATTACTTTTTACCTTACAATTCTTCAGTTTTCCAATTAAGAAGGAAATAAGATTGCAAGCAAGATCTAGTAGAATTATATTTAAAGTTTTAGTCAAAAGGTAAATAGAAAAATGAAAAGTATGAAACAGAATTACAGTGTATAAAGAACACATCTTGAATTTAAGGCCAAAAAGGTCAAAACTTTACTATGAATAAGGAAAAAATTGGTAGTCTCAAGTATGCTAATTAGTCCATAAACAGAACAAATTCAAAGGTTTAAATAATCCATGAGCATTATCTTGGAAATATTTTTCAATATGTATTTTTCAAAATATTTTTCAATAAATATTTTTCAATATGTATTTCAATAAATATTTTTCAATATTTTTCAATAAAATGTAGAATGCTTCAGAGATCCTAAATTAATGATGGGACCCTCCCCACCCGCCCCCCAAAAAAACCAGCCAAACAGAGAACTATATACAACGCTGGGCACAGTGGCACACACTTGTAGTCCCAGCTACCTGGAAGGTTTAACCAGGATTGCTTGCGCCCAGGAGTTGTGTGGCTATAGTGCGGTATGCTGACCAGGTGTCTGCACTAAGTTTAGCATCAATATGGTGACCTCCCAGGGACAGAGGACCACCAGGCTACCTAAGGAGGGGTGAACCAGTGCAGGTCGGAAAAGGAGCAGGTCAAAAAACTACATACAGCTATAACAGTTACAGAATATATCCTGTTCAGAATTCACTTAACATATATGCTATTATCATTCTTCTTTGGGCTTATATGAGTATATATGGGGCAACAAGGATAAAAGAATAAGTAAAATTATTTTATATCAAGTAGAAGGTAAGAAAAAGTTCTACATGGCAAGCTGATAGTTAGCTAATGTCTGCTTGCTTTCAAATGACAATAATAGGGATTTTCCTAAGATACAGTTACGTAACTAAAAGCCAGCCCTTAAAAATTGGTATTTACTACTCACAATCTCTCTTTTTCAATTGACCTCAAACAGGAATTTTTAAAGATACTAATTTTTTATTTTTATGTTTTTAAGAGTAGAGAAGGGGCCTCCCTGGTGGTGCAAGAGGTTAAGATGAAGCACTATGAAGCTATCCGTAGCCACTGCAGCACGAGTTCAATCCCCAGCCAGGGAGGCGACACATATGGCGCAGCAGACCTCTTTTGTTTCATCCGCTGCTCCCCTTAGCAGTGTATTTCTGTAGATCTGTCTGTTCTGCTCCCCGCTCTGTCTCTGGTGAATCCTTCACCCCCTGAATCTCTGGCCTGTACCCCAGCTCTTATATGCATAAATAAATCTTTAAAAAAAAAAGAGTGGAGAGACTGTTCAGATATTGGTGTCTAAGGAATGAAATATTATAAATGTGTTCTGTATTGTAAGCAACCCCAGATTTCTCAACTTTGAACACCAAGTTTTCTCATGAGATGTACTTCATAAATTGAATCCTGCTTAAATCTTCAGATGTAAATACAATTTGTGGTTTGTTACTAAACTAAAAAAAGATTCAGGGAGTCTATTAGGATTCATTTTATGAGCAAATAAATGTACCCTTATTTCAAAAAGGGAAGCAAGCACTTGCAACACTACCTATTTATTATACCAGATCTTCCTAATCTAATTATTCTATGTTAAACCAGCAAAGAGAAGTTACCTAATCTTACCTGATTTGTGTTGCTTTAACAATAGTACACTCATACAATTCTTTTCTAGTGGGTTGCACCTTGTACTTGAATAATAAAGGATCAATTGTATTTTTTTTCTTCCTAAAAAAGAGCAAAGACACAAATCAGTTAATAATTTGTATAGAAACATGAGATTTAAATGGAAATCTAGTTTCTAAGAACATAAACAGATTTTAACGTATTTATATTTTATCTAGGATTTTATAAGTTACTGTAATACCCATCACCACCATTCTACTATCTAAAATGGTACAAAGTACTATTATATGTTCATGGGTACTTTACACAGTCAATATATATTCCTTGGGTGAAGAAATTAACTAGAGATGAGTAAGCACAGAGCACCCAGTTTAGGTTAAAGAAACAAATAGTTCTTGGATTTGCTTTCAAATTTTCTTCTTCATAGCTATGTAACTCCAGAGTAAAAGTGGAGACAATGTAGCTTATCCATGTTAAGAATTAGCAGATGTGGTATATATACACAATGGAATACTACTCAGCAATCAAAAAAGATAAACTCATGCAATTTGCAGCAACATGGATGGAGCTAGAAGGAATTATGCTTAGTGAAATAAGTCAGAAGGAAAATGCAAAATATTGGATGGTTTCACTTATAGGAGGAGTACAGGGGAACCAAATAAGACATCAGGGGAAAAAATAATAATACAAAACACAACACAACATAACAAAAAAGACCCAGACAATTATAAGCCAGAGACATCCTGCAGCGGAGGGAGAGGGAGAGGGATCAGAGAGAGGGAGGGAGGGAGCAGCACAGGGGACTGAGGTGATGGTGCAAGGGTGCATTGCTGAAGGAAATTCTATGGGAACTAAGAGGGGGAGGGGGGAAGCAAACATTGTTTAAAAATGAACAATGGGGCCTCCCTGGTGGTGCAAGGGGTTAAGCACAGCTCTATGAGCTATCCGTAGCCTCTGCAGCATGAGTTCGACCCCTGGCCAGGTAGCTACTCACATGGCGCAGCAGACCTCTCCTGACTCGCCTGCTGCTCCCCTCGGCAGTGTATTTCAGTCAGTCTGCCTGTTCTGTTCCCCACTCTGTCTCTGGTGAATCCTCTCAGACCCCCCCACACCTCTGACCTGTACCCCAGTTCTTGTATGCATAAATAAATCTTTAAAAGAAATGAACAATGATGTAAAAAATATATAAAATACTTAAAAAATAAAACAGAGAACCTCAACAGTTAAAAAAAAAGAATTAGCAGAGGTTACACATTTTATCCCATCTCCCAAATTCTTATCTTTTCTTTCCTTTGAGGGTATATTTATTCATTTGTCATCCATTCATCCACCCATCCATCCAATAAGCAGTTAAGAGCCTACAATGGGTCAAATACTAAACTACCACCATATAACCCAAGAACTGTCACCAAAGTCCCTTCTGCTCTTCCCTCCCTGTTTTAACCCCTCTCCTTTTCCCTCCCCTGCTGTCTGCCTTAGATCTACAGTTTGCCTGCAAGTTTTGTCTTTTTTTTTTTGACCCTTTGTTTGGTTTCCCTATATTCCCCCTATGAGTGAAACCATCCTATATTTTTTCTTTTTCATTCTGACTTATTTCATTGAGCATAAGCCCTTCTACCTCCATTCATGTTGCTATGAATAGCATAAGTTTACCTTTCTGATTGCTGAATCGTATTCCATTGTGTATATATGCCACATTCTTCTTGATTCATTCATATATTTGGGGGCCTTGAGGCTGTTTCCCTATCTTAGGTATTAGTGAATAGTGCTGCAATAAATATAGGAGTAAAAGTTTCCTTTCAAATGAATGTTTTTGTGTCTTGTGGTAAATTCCTAGGTGTGGAATTGCTGCTAAACCCATTCTTAGTGGGCAAACATAAGAGATGAGTAAAGAAAAGAACAATGAGAGCAGACAGATGATACATGTTATCATTCTCAGAAGACTAATAGATTAAACTCTAAATCTCTTTACTTCAATTTTATATGCTACAAATTAAATTATATTCTCTAAAATGTAGCTTAGACTTTTATCAAGGGCTATAAATAAGAGCTAAGAAGCGAATTTTTAAAATAAAAATTTGCTTTAGATACACTGAATATCTGAATAAAACATAATTCTAAATTTAATCTTTAAACTTGCATATGTAAAGCGAAACATATACAAAGTATCCAATAGTCATGATTATAAAAATTAGCCTCATCTCAATCTCAATTACACTTAGATTGGTGTAATCAAAGGCTCTGTCATAAACCTCAGGGTAAATAACTGAGAAAAATGATTTCATAATGTTACTCTAGAAACCAAGTCTGGCAAAGACATCATAAAGTGTTCTGCAAGAATGTTAGTGCTAAGACACTAAAATGTCCAGGGCTACCACATACACATGAAATAGGCTTTCCGATGCGAAGGAAAAGCAACAATTTTCTTAGTCTTTTTTAGAAGCTTAGTGTAAGAAACACATTTAAAGTGTTATTTTCAATCCTCGAAATAAATAAGTGGTCAGTTTCCTAAAACCTTGATCACTGTCCATCAACAAAAGCTGACCTACAAAATTAATTATGCAGTTACTGCTTTGTTCAGTCAGACTCCACAGCTGATGCCCACACTGATAAACAAGTAATATACTATCCTGAGGAAATAAATGTAAATTTATTTAAAAAATCAAGTCTTCAATTTCCTACTTTTACTGCTATGGTATTTGGCTTTGAAAAAAAGTGAATAAGCTCCCTCAAATGCATCAAAATAGTCAATTTATAAAACTCTGATGGATCAGAATATTTAAAGAATTATAATTAAAGAAGTCATTAAACAACCTAAATTTAAAAACTGGTACAGGACTTATATCAGGACCAATAAAATAAATACATCAAAAGATGCTCAACATCAGTGGTCATTAGGGAAATGCAAGTCAAAAGTACAATGAGATACCACTTCTCATAGGCTATAATCAAAAAAACAAACAAAAAAACAAAAAATGGTGAGCATGTGACAAATTAGTATGAATATAAAATGGTACAGTTGCTGTAAAAAGCAGTTTTGCAGTTTCTTAAAAAGTTAACCATAGGGCCTCCCTGGTGGCACAAGGGGTTAAGCACTGCACTATGAAACAATTCACAGCCTCTGCAGCATGAGTTCGATCCCCTGCTGGGCCAGGGAGCAACCCGCATGGTGCAGCAGACCTCTCCTGTCTCGCCTGCTGCTCCCCTCAGCAGTGTATTTCAGTCAGTATGCCTGTTCTGTTCCCCACTCCATCTCTGGTGGATCCTCTTATCCCCTGTTATCTCTGCCTTGTAACCGGGCTCTTGTAAACACAAATACATCTTAAAAAAAAAGAAGTTAACCATAGAATTATATGGCCCAGCAATTCCATTCCTAGATCTATAGAAATTTCCTGGGTATAAATAAATAAAATAAATCTTTGAAAAAAAAAAAAAAACCGAACAATTTAAATAATAAAAAAAAAGAAGTATCTGTGGACCTAGAGTCAGAAATCAGATTCAAGATAACAGGGGATGGAGGAAAAGGGAATGGAGAACTATCACTTAATGGTTACAGAGTTTCTGTTTGGGGTAATAAAAGTTTTTTTCCCACTCTGTCTCTGGTGAATCCTCTCACTCCCTACACCTCTGGCCTGTAACCCCAGTTCTTGTATGCAGAAATAAATCTTTAAAAAAAAAAAACAAAACAAAACTGGTGATCATTTTAAGGACCTAGGCTTAATTCTAAATGTGCTATTCTTTTTTTTTTATAAAGATTTATTTCTGCATACAAGAACTGGGGTACAGGCCGGGGGGGGCGGTGAGAGGATTCAGAGACAGAGTGGGGAACAGAACAGGCAGATTAACTGAAATACACTGCTGAGGGGAGCAGTGAGAGAGTCAGGAGAGGCCTGCTGCGCTATGTGGGTCACCTTCCTGGCCAGGAATTGAACTCATGCTGCAGTGGCTGCCGACGGCTTTATAGTGCTGCGCCCTAACCTCTTGCGCCACCAGGGAGGCCCCCTAAATGTGTAATTCTTATAGATTTTTTTTTTCCTTCTGGTTATTAATTCTTACAGATATTATGAAATTAATGATGCTGGGAAATTTTTCTTATTCTGAACTTCTATTTCTCAATGTACAGAATATAATTATCCTTACAGAATGTTCTGAGGAATAAGACAACATATGCTTTTATATAGTTTAAACTCACGGAAAATGGCCAATATTTGTTCCCTTCCCCTTCCTTCAATCCTCCTAACGGAAACATGAGAAAATCCAGATTATGCTTTATAGGCAAAGAGGAATCTTGAAGTAAATTTCTTATTCATTTAAATTAGGGAATTAATAGGGCCTCCCCGGTGATGCAGCAGGGTGAGCGCACCACTGTGATGCTGTCTGCAGCCTCTGCAGCTCTGGGTCAATTCCCCCAGCCAGAGAGATTTCCACATGGCAGGGCAGACCTTTCCTGTCTCGCCCGCTGCTCCCCTCAGCAGTGTATTTCTTCGTCATTCTGCCTGTTCTGCTCCCTGCTCTGTCTCTGGTGAATTCTCTCACCCTCCCGTGCCTCTGGCCTGTACCCCAGTGCTTGTATAAATAAATAAATCTTTAAAAAAAAAGTTAAATTAGGGAATTAATAGAAAAAACTCTGTAACAGAGTAAAGATCCAAAGATGACTATGCTTCATCTTTCCTGGAACCTCAGGATATAACAATAGCAATCTACAAACTAGACATTTTATGATGCTGACATATAATGAAGGTTCAGATTTTTGTAAGAATCACAAAAGTTACAAATAAGTGCAAATAAAGTAACTGATCAGCTTACTCACTTTTCCTATACTAAGGGTCTATCTCAAGTACCTATATTCAAGGGATGAGGCAGTTTATTTAGGCAGGAAATTATGATTGATTGACTCTCATGGCAAATTTTGATGAGTTTGTTGTAAGTGGCACACACAGAAGTCACCAATGAAATTTTGCTGTAAATGCTACATATGATAGGCAAAATGTTTACTATTACAATTCTGAATTAATCTGCTTTGTATTCAGGGTAACAAATTAGCCACAACATATACAAGCAGCTCATACTCAAATTTTAAAAAGTATATACTAGAATGCTAAACTTAACAATTTTGACATTCCTCATTTCAAAGCGCTTCACAATACCTAAATGAATTTAAAAAGTATATTAAAACTTTCTACAAAATAGCCTTAAATGATAAATCATTTTAAAATTAAAAAAAACATAAATGCTTATATTCTAACATTTATTAAAATATTTTACATATAATCTGTATTTAATCCTTCAAGATTTGCATAGTCAAACTCCATTTAAGAGTTATAGTCTATGATACAGTCAAAATAAAACACAGGAACTGTCAGAATTACTGAAGGACATACATTCACAACCACAATATCCAACTAATTTTGCACCCCAAACCCTGTATTCAATGAGAGACTGATTAGTTTTTCTGTTTAATGATAGCAATTCAAGAAAAAATGATATATATCAAAAGCCTTATAATAGGTCCAGTAATGTTTATTTCACTCCCCTAAAAATAATTTTATTCTGCAAGGCAATGTACTAGCTAGATGACGTTGGCAAAGTGAATTAACTTCTGTAAGGATCAGTTTCTTTTTGTTAAATAAGAGTAACAACACTCTTCTAGGAATGGAAAATGTGCATAAAAGCACTGAGCACAGTGCCTGGCCACAATTAATGCTCATATCCTAGTTATAGCTACAATCAGACAAAAAGACAACTTAAACTACAAGGTTCTAAACTACAAGGTTGATAGTTACAGGCCAGGAGCAAGGGCTTTAGTTAAAGAAGTAGTTAAGAGAAGGCTCAGATTTCTTATTTGAATATTATGGTACTGTTGACTGAAAACAGAAAAAGACCAAGACAAGTTGGAGAAAGCACTTTTAACTGAGATGCTTAACAGGCAAGAGAGAACAAAATAGAACAGCAAAGATTTAGACAGCTGTTGTGGAGAACAGTTGTGGGAACTGGGCTACATACATAAAAGGAATTTTAATTGGTTGAGGATTCAGTGGAGATTTTAAACTTACCTGTAGACAATATCAATCTACATATGTTTGTGATTTTTCTCCAAAGGCACTTAGCTGACAAAGGTTATCAACTAACTGAATTTCAGAAGGTTACAGTTTCTTTACCATAAGCACCATAAGGTGGTTAAGTATAATAATTAAGATACAGAATAAATTTCCCAAGTAAAAAAAAGGTGAATGAGGAGAGTTCCAAATGTTCTTAAAACAGTTGATTAAAGTTAACAGGGTAATGGGCCTCCCCGGTGGCGCAGCAGTTGAGCGCTGGGTTGCGAAGCTGCCCACGGCCTCTGTGGCACCGGTTCGATCCCCAGATGCTCCCCAGCCACCGGAGGAGGGTCCCACATGGCGCGCAGACCTCTCCTGCCGCCCGCTGCTCCCCTCAGCAGTGTACTTTGGTCCTTCTGCCTGCTCTGCTCCCCGCTCTGGCTCTGGTGAATTCTCTCACCCTCCCGCACTTCTGACTGTACCCAGTGCTTGTATAAACAAAACAAATAAATAAATAAAACATGCCTCTATTTAAAAAAAAAAAAAAGTTAACAGGGTAAGCTTCAATTTCGCAAATTCCAACTTGTGTTGCTAAATCACATGTTTAAATGGGTACTATACTGTAGTAAAACCAGAAAGAAAGAAGAGAATAAAGAACTATTATTTTGATGGGGTATTATTAGCCAATCTGATAAACACTTTAAAAATTAATAAAAATCACTTACCCGTTTTGAAAAGAACTGTTTTGTGTTTCTGAATCATCACTATCACTAATGATAATAGTTTCTCCATCTACATTGCTGACATGTCCATTAGCAAAACCATTTTGATGATGTGATGGAGGAAGGACCTCCAAAATCCTACACTGTAATCTGAAAGAAAATGATACATTTTAAAATGAAAACCATTCAATATTTTATAGCCAAACATTTCAGAACAATCTATTTTGAAATAAAAACTATCTTGTTTTATAGAAACTGGCTGACTGATATAGCAAAGTGAATCATGAAGAAAATCTGTTCATCCAATTTAAGTAAATGCTAGCTACAATTTTAAAATACAAAATTAGGGCCTCCCCGGTGGCGCAGCGGTTGAGCGCTGGGTTGCGAAGCTGCGCGCGGCCTCTACGGCGCCGGTTCGATCCCCGGCTGCTCCCCGGCCACCAGAGGAGGGTCCCACATGGCGCGCAGACCTCTCCTGCCGCCCGCTGCTCCCCTCAGCAGTGTACTTCGGTCCTTCTGCCTGCTCTGCTCCCCGCTCTGGCTCTGGTGAATTCTCTCGCCCTCCCGCGCTTCTGACTGTACCCAGTGCATGTATAAACAAAACAAACAAACAAACCAGCAAACAAATAAATAAAGCATGCCTCTATAAAAAAAAAAAAAAAAAAAAAAAAAAAAAAGTTAAAAAAAAAAAAAAATAAAATACAAAATTATTTTAAAGGTCAATTTATCAATACTCTTAGCAATTATATATGTTGCTATTTAGAAAATCAGATACTAGCATAATATCTCATACAGATTAGGCTTTTCAGTCTTTCTAAGCATCCAATAATTTTAATTCTGAAATGCTAATGATCATAACCTTGTTCATGCTCACTGTAACGTCTGCTATGATTTCTGATCTCTGGAAAGTTTCCTGGTCACTAATATCCGTATTAAAGATTCCCTTACCTCTGTCCATTTTACTTGGATTTTATAGAGTGCCATTTCAAATTCATTTACCATAACTGAAACATAACTCAATCCCCTTTTTATTGCACTTATTTTCAATGTTAGGAAAAAACGCATTATTTTGTCCACACTATCTTTTCTCCCCAAATTTCATTATTTTCTGCTTTGAAACCATGAGTCTACTAGGAATTCATGGTTAGAAACTCACTATTATGGCCGAAATAATTTTCCCCTCTCTACAGCATCTTAATTTTTCTCTGATTATATTTATTGAAGTAAAGTTGGTGTACATTACTGGGGTAACCGGTTGAAAACTCTACAAATGCATGTTTTCACACCACAAAAAAAAGCCCCATTAATCTTCCACAATAGTCCACTCCTACTTCCACTGGTCCCACCATTCCTTTCTTGACAGTTCCAGAGATTTCTCTAACTTTTTCCTTGTTCCTCAAAGCTTTAGTCCCAACCCTTTAGTATAAGAAAACGAGAAAGATCCTGACTTAGGTTCCTTGATTTCCTTAACATCAAATGTTCTTATCTTTCATAACTGTTCATATTCTTACACTGGAAGATTCTCTTACATCTCTTCCTCTTCTTATTTTGTTTCGTCACTTTTCTACTCCTGTGTATCTTCAGTCTTCTTCTGATAAGACATACACTATTCACTATTCTGGAAAGCTTATATCCCTTCTCCAGCTTTCTAGATAGACCAGGGCTTGAGAAGACCTGTGAATAATCCCTAAGAAAAGAATGTACAGCACTGGAGAGCAGGCTATAAATTGAGGGAAGAGTGACCATCTTTTGCCATCTCACTTTGTAAATCCAGTAAGGGTCTGCGTAAGCCACATTTGATTTCAAGAAAAATGCTAGTACAATTTTTAGAAATGTCTCCTTATACAGAAACGTTTTGTCAAGAAGCAAATGGAGGGCCTCCCGGGGGCCCAGCGGGTTGAGCGCAGAGCTATGGAGCTGTCTGCAGTCTCTGCAGTGCGGGTTTGATTCCCAGCCTGCCAGGGAGATGCCCACGTGGCATGGCAGACTTCTCCTGTCTCACCCGTTGCTCCCCTCAGCAGTGTATTTCAGTCGATTTGCCTTTTCTGCTCCCCGCTCTGTCTCTGGTGAATTCACTCACCCTCCCACACCTCTAGCCTGTACCCCAGTTCTTGTATAAATAAATAAATCTTAAAAAATAAAAAAGGCAAAAGGAAAGTCAAGTAAAGATAACTTGCATCTTTCCCTGCCCTGTATGTATTTTCTTAAATAAATTGATGGTCACTCTTCCCTCAATTTATAGCCTGCTCTCCAGTGTTGTACATTCTTTTCTTAGTGCTTATTCACAGGTCTTCTCAAGCCTTAAAAAAACCATTTCATCTATTCACATATCCCCACTCAATGACGTCTTCTCTCCCTCCATTTACTGTTAGGTGGCTCAAATATGTGGTTAACATAGTTTTTCTGCTTTCCTACCATTCCTTAAACCCTCCCAATTTTATCATCTTACACAGGAACTGGTTCCAGGAAAAGTCACAGCGATATACTAATTCAAGAGTCTTGCCCCAGTCTTTACCTCTTGCAAACTTTTACTGCCCTCTTTCTTTCTTAAAAATCCTATTTCCATGGTCCTATCAATTGATATAGTATGCTTGCAACATTCACTTATATAGCTGAACCCTTTCTCTTTTTCTGCTGGATCCTTGTTCTCCTCCTACTAGCAAAATAGAATTCTTCCAAAGTTCTATTACATGTCTATTAGTAGGTATATACTTTCCCTTAGTGTTTTTATCTCAGCTCTATTTAAGTGACAGGCATCTCTAGCCTCACTCTCAACCTCTGGTAATGCAATCATTAAAAAAAAAAAATCAATTTCAATACACATTTACTTAACCCATGGGTTTTATCTCTATTAAGGGAGTCACAGTAACAAGTTAGAGAAGAATGTAGAACCACTTGGTAAAACAATATGGCAGTTCCTGAAATGATTAAACAGAATTACCATATGACCCAGCAATTCCACAACAATTTATCAGGAGTTAAGTCCTGATAAGTGACAGGTTCGCAAACACTATAAGTAGAAAATGCATTTAATACAATTGATCTACCAAACATCAAAACTTAACCTCGTCTACTTTAAACATGCTCATAATTTAGTCTACAGCTGGGCAAAATCATCTAACACAAAACCTATTTTGCAATAAACTGTTGACTTTTTTTTTTAAAGATTTATTTATTCATTTACACAAGAACCAGGGTACAGGCCAGATGCGTGGTACGGTGAGAGGATTCACCAGAGACAGAGCGGGGAACAGAATAGGCAGACTGATGAAATATACTTCTGAGGGGAGCAGCAGGTGCGACAGGAGAGGTCTGCTGCGCCATGTGGGACCCTCACTGGCTGGCTGGTATTGAACCGTCGCTGCAGAGGCTGTGGGCAGCTTCACAGCGTGGCGCTCAACTGCCTGCGCCACCAGGGGAGGCCCAACTGTTGATTTTCTTATGCATATTTATTGAATACTATACTAAAAGTGAAAAACATATATGATGGGAAGAAAAAATATAAAGCACAATGTATTGTGGTCATATAGTATACAGCTGCTATATAGTATATATGTTGGTCATGTAGTATATAGCAGAGTATTGGTTGTTTAGCCTCATAATCATGCAGCTGACTGTGAGCTGTGGCTCATTATTGTCTCACATGAAAGAGTATCATGTCATATCATCGCTAGTCAAAGGAAAGATCAAAATTCAAAGTACAGTTTCCACTGAGTATGGTTTTTGCACCATCACAAATTGAAAAATCTTCAATGAACTGTCATAAGATGGGGATGTGTCTACACAACAGCCAAAAAAAGTGAAAAAAACCCAAATGTCTGTCAACTGATAATTAAAATGTATATTCATACAAGGAAATATTATCCAGGAAAAAAAATAGGAAGGCAATAGTGACATATGCTACAATATGGATGAATATTGAAAATACTAAGCTAACTGAAAGAAGCCGTATTACTAAGCCATATAGTATATGATTCCACTTATATGCTAGAGACAGAAAGTAGATGAATGGTTGCCAGGATTTGGGGCTGAAGAAGGACAGAAAGGAAAAAGGAGTGCCTGCTAATAGCCATGGCTTTCTTTTTGGGATATTGAAATGTTCTAAAATTTGTGGTAATGGTTGTATAACTCTATAATATGAATATACTAAAAACCACTGAACTGTACATATTTTAAATAGTGAATTTTGTGGTATGTGAAATGTATCTCAAGTTGCTTTAAAAAAAAGTCACAAGTTGGGCCTTCCAGGTGGCACAGGGGTTACAGTGTCAGCACTATCAAGCTGTCACCAGCCACTGTGGCATGAGTTCTATCCCTGGCCAAGTTGCTGACCCACAAGGCACAGCAGACCCCTCCGGTCTCGCCTGCTGCTCCCCTCAGCAAAGTATTTCAGTAGACCTGCCTGTTCTGCTCCGCACTCTGTCTCTGGTGAATCTTCTCACTCCCTTCACCTCTGGTCTACACCCCAGTTCTTAAATGCATAAATTAAATTAAATCTTTCAAAAAAAGAGATTATAACAATATACTTATTACTTTCTATATTGTCAAATTCTTCTATCTGAAAGCTCAAACAAAATAACCTGAACATTTTTTACTATATTAATCTGGGTGAAAAAACAATTTGATGACAATGAAATTGACACACTTGACTGATTCACTGACTGGAAGCAAATGAAAATGTAAGCTCATCTTTACAAGGATAATGAAAAGGTAAACACCAGCCCATTCTAATGATTAAATGTAGCAAATCAGTAATGGAGCACTAAATTAATTTGTCATTACAGTTCCTTTTATTCATTCCATTTGACCGTTAATGATATATCTATTAGTCAAGTAAGACATACCTACGACCTCTTAATGCATTTATCTTATTTAGTCCTTTATTAGTTGATCATATGTAGTTAGCATATTTTTTCTGCAAATTCTATCCATACTGCCAACAGACTATATTAATTTAAAAACAGTGAAAACAATAAGAATTAGAGCTTTAACATGATGGGGGTATACCAATATTACCTCAAAAATATATAAATTAATTTAAAAAAGAACAAGTGTTGTACTCATAGCTGACTCCCCTGTTGCATCTAATACAAAGGTTTTCAGAGCAGATAACAAAATTTAATTGGCTAAAACAAACAAACATGATTCAAGACACTATCCCACATTTTTATTTTTTTAAAGCATGAATCAGTATCTAAAATTATCTCGTTAATGTTTCTCTGCTCTTGCATGTGAATGCTAGTGTTCAGTACTTATTCACTCCTCTCTGAGCACACAAGGCTTACTCAAATACTAAAGTCAAAATACTGTCAACCACATCTCCAGGGAAAAAGTCATTAAGTAATTGTATTTTCATCTCTGGAAACTGGTCAAAACAGAAAAAAAAAACCAAATAGAAAATATTTTTCCCCATGCCTGCAGTCACCTTTTGTTGCCACTAGATAGCATTCTTTCATCTGCAAGCAAAACATTTGAAAAGAAGAAAGCTTAAACAGCTCAGAATATGGAAGTAAAACTGATTAAGGCACCCTTTGATAAATACTAAGAATTTAAATAGTAGGGGAACATGTTTACACACTGGAGTATTTTCCCTTTGAATCAATGCTTAGAAGATGCTGACTTTCAAACACTCACCAATAGAATAAGGATCACTCAGTGCAAATGACTAAAAGTTCAATCTTACCACATATAAACAAATGCTGTCTCTTCACACTTTGGCAGAAATTAAAATGCTCCAGTAAAATGAAAAGTAAATACTGCATGATCAATAAGTACATGCAACTACAAGTTTTAAAAATACTGTGAAGTATTATTGTTTAGTGAGGTTTTTTTCCCCCACACTCATCTATTCCTTCAAAAAGAAGCACTAGGGCCTCCCTGGTGGTGCAAGGGGTTAAGCACTGCACTATGAGGCAATCCACAGCCTCTGCAGCATGAGTTCGAACCCTGGCCAGCCAGAGAGAAACACACATGGCAAGGCAGATCGCTCCTGTCTCGCCCCCTGCTCCCCTCACAGTGTATTTCAGTCAGTCGGCCTGTTCTGTTCTCCACTTTGTCTCTGGTGGATCCTCTCACCCCCCGCATCTCTGGCCTGTACCCCAGCTCTTGTATGTATAAATAAATAAAATCCTAAAAAAAAAAAAAATCACTACTTGGGGCCTCCCCTGGTGGCGCAGGGGTTGAGTGCTGGGCTGCGAAGATGCCCATAGCCTCTACAGCGCCGGTTCAATCCCCAGCCACCGGCGAGGATCCCACATGGCGCGCAGACCTCTCCTGCCGCGCCCGCTGCTCCCCTCAGCAGTGAATTTCGTCAGTCTACCTGTTCTGTTCCCTGCTCTGGCTCTGGTGGATTCTCTCACCCTCCCGCACTTCTGACTCTACCCAGTGCTTGTATGAATAAATAAATAAATCTTAAAAAAAAAAAATCACTACTTGTGACCTTGGGCAAGTTTTTATTTATTAACCTCTTCAATTGCAAAATAAGCAAATGAATACCTGTCACAAATGGTTATTGAGGGAATTAAATAAGTAAAAGTCTTAGAACCATGCTTGCATAAAGTTCTCAAAAGCTTACCAATATTGTCATTTCCCAAGATGACATATATAGCAAACTCTGAAAAGCAATGACTATCACATAAGAAAATAAGTAAATGGGTTATAAAAAGAAAAGCCATCACAGTTGGTACACTCTTATTTCTGACCAGTGTAGGCAGGATCTAATATTACTGAATGCTTTATGAGGCACTATCCTGAGCTATTAACAAATATTAATCACCTCCATTGAATAACTCCTCCCAGGTCCCTTCCCACATTAACTCTGGCTTTTCTCAAGTGATTTACTTTGATCAGTAGAGCACTAGCAAACATCGAGCAAGCTGAGACTTGAAGTGTGCTTACACACTGGAACTTGCCCCTCTTGCTGCCGGAAACCCAACTATCACCCTGTGAACAAGTTTGGATTAGCCTCCTGGAGGATGAGAGGCCACATTAAAACAGTCACCCAGTTAGAGGCCAAAGACATGTGAGTAAGACCATCCTAAAGTATAGGACCTAGGCAATTCAATCCCAGAAAGTAAGCCGAGACCATAAGAACATTCCAGTCAACCACAAATCATGTTTGTAGATTTTGATCACTAAATTTGAAGGTGGCTATATTATGTAACAAAAGCTCACGAATAGAGCTACCATGACTGTAGACATTATTTCAGTTTTACAAATCAGGAAAGAAGATTTCCAGAACTAGTAAGTCACTTTCGATCCAAAGGCTCACCCCCTAAACCCACCATGTCCCTCTGCATGCCATACTTTGAGGTTCTAAATGAGAAGGTCCTAGATAATTTTATTCTACAACCATTATTTAGGCAGTAATCTTTCCTCTGTAACAGGAGTCAGCACACTATGACCCAAGGGCCAAACTGAACACACTGCCTGGTTTTTGTAAGTTCTAAGTTAAGAATGGTTTACTGACCTATGCTTTTAATTTATTTTTTTCTTTTATATATTTTTATATTGTTCTTCATTTTTATACAACATATGCATTATCTTCTTGGGTATAGTCCCATGAAATTCCCACCACCAATTCACCCGTGTACCATCATCATAGTCCCCTATACTCTTTCCCGCCGCTGTTTTAAGAATGGTTAAACATTTTTTAATGGTTAAAAATAAAATCAAATTTCAGTATTCATTAATAAAATGTTACTTAGAATATAGCCGTGCTCATTCATATATTATCTATGGCTGTTTTTGCATATCACAGCAGAGTTGGGTGGCAACAACTGAGACCATATGGACTACAAAGTCTGTAATATTTTACTATTTGGTTCTTTATTTTTAAGAAGCATACGGATCCTTACTCAGAATTACTTTCCTGGATTATTTTTATTGTAAACAAAGGATTTTGCCTGGCTTAGTGAGAAGTAGATTTTTAAAAACTACTCCTTTTCCTTTAACTTAAATTATTTCACTATGTCATTTCTCTTGCTCATCCTTTAATTTTTATCTTTGTATGGCTTCTGTTTGCCCAAGAAAGACAGCTAAACTAGTCTATACGCTATAAAAATAGTAATTCAAATCATAGATAAGTAAAATGAATTCCACTTATATGCCACACTTTAAGGTAGGATATAGAAAATTAACAAACTACAATTTATCTTGTTCTCAGAAAATATTCAGAGTATCTATGAGAAAAGTATTTATTTATTTATTTTTTAAAGATTTATTTATTTACTTATACAAGCACTGGGTACAGTCAGAAGCACGGGAGGGTGAAAGAATTCATCAGAGCCAGAGCGGGGAACAGAACAAGCAGACCAACGAAATACACTGTTGAGGGGAGCAGAGGGCACGGCAGGAGAGGTCTGCGTGCCATGTGGGACCCTCGCCAGTGGCCGGGATCGTACCAGCACTGCAGAGTCTGTGGGCACCTTCGCAGCCCAGCGTTCCACTGCTGCGCCACCAGGGGAGACCCAAGAAAAGTATTTAAAAACTGTGATCTTATATTGGTCAAATGGAAGAACATGTAGTAGAAAAACACAGAGAAGAGGTATTTTATTCAGAAGACTAGTATCTCAGACCTGTGTAATAACTGTGCAGATATGGGTTTCCCTTTTACATCCCACAGAGATTTCAGGAGAGAAGTTGTTTTATATATAGTCTTTCCTCTTTTGTGAGATTATTCTCCAATATTATCCTGCAACAGAGAATTAAGAATTCCAAAACTAATACTATTCTGCCTTACCATTCTGTTGCTTACCATTCTGACCTGTTTAACCAGTTCAAGGGACACAAATTGAACTAAACATTTAATTTCCTTTTAAATCAGAGAAGAGGTTAACTTCAATTTACTTCCCACTTTTTAACAGTTTTTCTTACTATAATATCCACACAGTAATAACTATAAGTCTTGGTGAAGATCAACCAACTCTCTCATTTGCTATTAACATAAGAAGTTGCCATAGAAGCTAACTGCTCTCACCCTCAACATTAAAAACAAAGGCTTGAAAGGCATTAGGTAGATGCTCCTAATAACCTATGTAATTGAAGGCTCTTAGAACATAAGGCTCTTAGAAGATAAGTTATATGTTCAATCTTAACTTCATTTAACTATTTTGTGAAGTAACTGAATCCACACAGAAATATTTACATGTTAGTTGAATTTAATATGCTAAGAAAACAAATTTGTTTTCCTTTATTTTTGAGTCTATTTAGGGATTTTTATACCTAGGGTATAAAAAGGGTTTTCAGGCTAGTCTTCTAAGTTCTATTATTATGCAAGTAAACAAAGATCTCAAGTTTTAACTGGTAAACCTGCAATGACAATCAATCCATGAGTCAATTAGGTTGTTTGTCAGGGTCTCTCTAACATACAATAAAAATAACATCTAAGGAAGCTAGTTCTATTCTAATAGAGTTTCAAAGAAACAGTAGCTGTACAATGTAGCTCCTTTATTTTCTAAATATAGAACAGTATTAGGGTAATCAGGAACTAAAGAATGGAAACAGTAATTTGGATATGTTGATTAGGACTTGCCTTGGCTAAGAACTTAGAATTTTTACCTTAAGAGGTCAGCAGTGTAAGTTGGCCAAATGAAAGCCTTCTTCCTGAGGAAAAGCTGAAATATATTTAACATATTGCTAAATATTCTCTACTACTTGCTATTTTTTAAGTTAGTGTAGTATAAAAGAGAAAAAGAACTAGGCCTTAATTTTTTGACAGTGGTTGTCTCTGAAGTGAGCATTTGGTAAACAGAATTGAGACCTTTACTTTCTGTACTTTTGTCTGATATATACAAATCTTTTAATAGGAAAAAAAGCAAAAATAATTACAAGTTTTAGTTTTAGTAAGTAGAACATGTAATTTTTTTTAAAGATTTATTTATTTATTTATACAAGCACTGGGTACTGTCAGAAGTGCGGGAGGGTGAGAGAATTCACCAAAGCCAGAGCGGGGAGCAGAACAGGTAGACTGATGAAGCACACTGCTGAGGGAAGCAGCGGGCACGGCAAGAGAGGTCTGCGCGTCATGTGGGACCCTCTCCATCGGCTGGGGATTGAACCGGTGCTGCAGAGGCTGCGGGCAGCTTCGCAGCCCAGCGCTCAACCGCTGCGCCACCAGGGGAGGCCCAGAACATGTAACTTTTAAGAATTTATTTTTTTCAATTTTTTATTGAAGATAGTATTGGTATATATCATTTGTGTTTATAGATATAAATCTCCCCCTTCAGGTGTCAAACCTGAAGAACACAAAAACACTAGTTCAAAGGGCTATATGAACTCCTGTGTTCATCACAATGCTATTTACAATAGCTAAGGAAACAACCTATGTGCCCAAATACAGATGAGTGGATCAGGAAGACTTTAGCTTTTGGAGCAGTTTTAGGTTCACAGCAAAATTGAATAGGAAGATATAAGAGATTTACCATATACTTACTCCTTGTCCTCTGCCCCACCCCTGCATCTCTTTAATTATCAGTTTCACCAACCAGAGTAGTGCATTTGTTACAAAGATGACCCTATATACACACATCATTATCACAGAAGTCCATAGTTTATTTACACTGCTGTTCACTCTTGGTGTTGCATATTCAATGGGGAGACATATGTATACTTAAAGGTATCCATCAATATAGCATCATAGAGTATTTTTATCACTATCTTAGACCCTCTTTGTGCTTCATCTATTAATCCCTGGTCCCACCCTTTGCAACCACTATCTTTTTACCGCTTCCATGGTTTTCTTTTTTCTAGAATGTCATATAGTTGGACTCATACCATATGTACTCTTTTCAGAATGAAATAAGCTGCTATAAACATGCAGGCAGGTTTTTCAACTTTCAGCTCCTTTGCATAAATAGCAAGAGCATATATAACCTTTTTGAAATTATGGGTCACCCATCAACATCATGATAATTAAAATGAAAGCATACAGTATACTGCCTAGCACATAAGAAAAGTTCAATAAATTAGCATACTTTCAATTCTGCAATATCTTCTAAAACTACCGAGTTACACATAGCCCTGTATACTCTGTAGTTAATGTTTATTCCATCTCTTCCTTTGCTATCAAGTGCCACTTCTTGGTGCTGTTAGAATACCTACTTTAGAAGTACTTTCTCCACCAACCTATTACTTCACATCTTTGCGAACTCTTTGAGCTCCCACAACATCTTTTCTACGCTGATAAAATATGTGAAAACAGGTTGCCCAAAGTCCACTGTATTTTTTTTAATAACCAAACACAATTGCATTTTGACTCAGTTATTCAAATTCTCTGTTCTAACTTTAGATGAAATGATGATTCAGCAGTCTAATGTTCATTTGGTATGTGATTCTACCTCCCTTTCTGGATTTAATGTTCCAAAAAGATGGGCTTATTATGCAAGTACGAGTTCTAGCTCATCATTCTCCCAACCCTTCATTAAACAATGATTATCCCACTTGTTAAAAAGAAAACAATAAAGTAAAGTGCGACTTAGATGCCTTAAAATCTGCTTGTACACATTTTAAATGGCAACATACAAATGTGGGATGGTTACCTTTAAAACAAATAACTGTCTTTGTAAGACATTAAAGTTGTTAACTATGGAGTTTACTTTCAGAGGAAATTTGCAAGAGGGAAGTTTGACTTTAACTTACTAGGGTATAGGCGGCTACTTTAGCTACACATCTCTCAAAACAAGTCAAAACAAAAAAATGTAAAACTGCATCACCCCCAGTAAACACATTCAAATACTAACAGATAACTATGTCTAGTGGCAAAACTATTTAACACAGCTTTAAAAATTTCATAGTCGTTATATCATTTCATCCTGTGAGGTAACCCTGTAAGACAGGGATCCATTCAAAAATAAAACAAAACTAAAATTTTAAGAGTTTCAATTACTTGCTCAGACCCATGCATCTAATCATTAATGGCAGAACCGAAAACCAAGAAAACAATGACGTAGTGAAAGAAACTGTTTTGTGCACCAGCCCTTTCCAAATTTAAATCCTAACATTTACTATTTGTAAGACTGTAATGGAAACTAAATGACTGTTATGTTCATCACTGTATTTTCAGTGTCAAGAAGAACACACATCTATAGCAAGAGGCCAGTAAATATATGTTGAATGATTACCAAAAGAAAATCACTTAATTTCTTTAGATCTCTGTTTCCTCATAAAAGGAAACAGTAAATTCCTGACTGTTACCTACTGACAAAATGTGCACACAACACATCTGGTACGTATTTAGGTATTGTTAGACTGATTCCCAGTTTAGTGTTCACTTCTCAAGACCATCCTTTTCTCATTTCTGTGGTTCCAAGGTATTAGCAGAGAACAAAGAGTAGTACAAATGGCAGGCAAGATGCTTGGTAATCAGGATTTGGGAGGTGAAGAACTAAACTATGTTGGCTTTAGTTTCCCTTATCTCAGTCAAGTACTCAGCTGTTTCATTCTGCCATAGCAATGACAAATGGATCCAGAAGAATCTCACTGATACTTGCTGACTGCTTATTTCAAAACAGAAAAATTTAGTGGGGCAGGATGCTCCTAATCTGTACTCATCAGATGCAAAAACAAAGGGGAAGGGATGCCACCTAAAAGTAAATAAGACAGTAAGAATACTGAAGGGAGAAGATCCAGAATGTTAATACTGATTATTACAACATACCTGTTTCTTGTTACTCAGCATGTTCTTTTTTATAAATATAATCCTACTTGGTATAAAAACCTTTATAAAGTGGTCTTTGGGGCCACTGATAAGTACTACACCAACAGAGATAGAAAACAAAAGGTAGCTGCTCATTGACAAGTAGAAGCAAAAATAAAAACATCCTCAAAAGGATGACACTGTAAATAATACCATTAGAAACATGAAAAGACAACACAAAGATTGGGAGAAAATACCTGCAAATCTTAAGATCTGCCAGGGACTTGTATTAAAAAATATGAAATATACGGCCTCCCCAGTGGGCGTAGCGGTTGGGCGCTGGGTTGCGAAGCTGCCCGCGGCCTCTGTGGCAGCGGTTCGACCCCGGCTGCTCCCCGGCCACGGGAGGAGGGTCCCACATGGGGCGCTGACCTCTCCTGCACCCGCTGCTCCCCTCAGCAGTGTGCTTCGGTCCTTCTGCCTGCTCTGCTCCCCGCTCTGGCTCTGGTGAATTCTCTCACCCTTCCGTGCTTCTGACTGTACCCAGTGCTTGTATAAATAAATAAATAAATAAATAAATCTTAGGAAAAGAAAAATAAAA